>NW_021144863.1:0-20576 GCF_900634775.1 Gouania willdenowi
TAGTCTACATTTACATTTGTTTAAATGTTTACATTTTACATTTCAAATTCAAACTTATTCCTGATGTTAACTCAGCATTTACATGCTTGTACATTTGCAAACCCTATTTTGCAGCCTGGTGACTTTCTCACTTTTTTCACTCTGATTGCTATTTTTTTAATCACAAATTTCAGGTTAAAATCATAAATGATAGTTATTTTAGTCTTTATATATCAAATTACTAAGTAATTAAATTATTAAGTAATTTCTAGCAATACATTTTTGGGTTTATCAGACCTGTTCACATGACACAGTTTGGTGACATGTCTCATCTCTGTTTTTGTTTTCTTCGAGGCAGGTATCTGGACAATCAACTTGTAAATGATGGATGTGATTATGCGTCGCTGTCCATATTTGGCTCGTGCACCCCAGGCCTTCTTCCAGCAGTCCAGAAAAGTTCTGGTCGGGTATGCCCAGCGATGCCCAATCATGATGGAACTGGCTGCAAAACCCATGGCCCCTACGATGGCACGGGCCCTCTGCTCCTCCTCTTCTTACAAGGTTCCAGAGAATGCGTCTGTCAATAAAGGTGAGTGTGAAGAAATAGCATTTTGTTCTATGTCATGGGCAGAAAAAAATATCCCTTAAGTTGTCATCATAACATTTTACTTTGCACACCTGTAGCACCTATGGAGGAGGCAATCTCTGAGCTGCCTTCTGGTCATCCAATGCCACCATCAGGGCAGGCACTTGCTTCCAAATGCCCTTTCCTGGCTGCTGAGATGGGCCAGAACAACAGCAGTGTTGTCCGTCAGGTGGGCATGGAATTTGAATAGCATGTGGAGGAAGTCCGCACTGTCCAGAAAGGTCTGTTTGATTGCTGATGGAGTGGATTGGCACATTAACATTTGTATTTGTTTATTTGTATTAAAATTTAAACTTTTTTATTTTATCACGTTTATTCATTTATTCATTCATATTTGGTTTTCCATGTAATTTGACACATTCATGTATACAATAAATAATAATGTACAGGCCTAAAACTGAAGTAAATATTCAGTCATTTCATTAAGTCATACAAGCATTTAGCTTCTACACAAGTGACGTCAGCATGTGCAACCTTTGTAATCATTTATATTGTAAAAAGTGTTCATTAAGGTTGTTTTAAAATTCAGAATAAACTCCCATTTGTTATTAGATGTAAATAAAAACCCAAGAAATGCAAATGACTGTATTATCATTTTTATTTGAATCTCACTTTCATCATGAATTGTGATTGAATAAAGTTGAAAAAGACCTAAAGTATTGATTCACTCAGATTAATCAATTGAATGCATGCATTCAATCGATTAATCTGCAGGTGTTCCAAACACTTCCATGGTAGGAAACACAAATTCTATTACGTAGGCATACAGACCACTTACACATATAACAGCTTTTTTGTTTTGCTCTGCCGCTGAGTTCTTTTACGCTTGAGCATTAAACAATTTGGACAATTTTACATCCCCAACTTTGTGTTTGGAGTCGGCTCTTTCCTCTTTATAGAATCTTGACCTCAACCTAAATAAATCTTCTTTGGGGTGAATTAAAGGGATGTTTTATACATGTTTTACATTCTAGGCTTAATTGTTCATCATCTGACCTCCAAAAAGAAAGTAGCCAAAAATTGTCATTACAGTGTAAACTTTTTTAAAGGATCTAATAATTTACATTTCGGTGCATCCATAATATTTATATTTATTTACTTCCTTTATCCTTTATGCAGGTTTTCTCTGAGAGAAGTGCATAATATGTAGTATGTATTTATCTTTTAGACAGCAGGTGTGATTTATGTTTGATTGAAAATTAGATTATTAATGTGATTTTAGTTATTCATCATCATCATCATCATCTTTTATTTCAGATTCAGGAGTACATTTTAAAACTCATGGAAATGTGAAATTAATTATAGAAAAAATTGTAAAATCACAATTCTTTCTCAAGAAATAATCAGACCAAGATCAAAATGAATGTTTTTTTAAATTATTATCAAAAAAAAACATGAAGGCAAATTAGAAGATGTTTTATTTCATTTTTTTACAGGATCATGCTTGTGGATGTGCAAACGGTGTAAATGGTTCACATCAGGTATTGATTCTTTCCGTGTTTTTGGCCCAATTTAATCATTGTGTATATTGTAGGACTTGCTGTATTCTGTGTTTGGTTATTGCATGGTGACTGTACAAAACCTGAAATTCACTTTTTCCCACAAATGCTCCATAGGCGAGTGTTTGGTTATGATTTTGTGTACATGTGGGCACTTTTTGCAGACATAATCCATATAATATCGAGCCAAATCAAGCCTCTACTTGTAAACTTTTTGTAGGTAGTTTTAATGCTGATGTTATGAATAAATGGAACAAATCTATAACTGTACCTGCTAATCTTCTGCCCATATTATTTTTTTATTTTACTTTAATTCTTGTTCTATTCTATATCATTCTATCATGTCGTTTGCACATTGTGTTTTTTTTATTTTAAGATATGTGTTGCTGAATAGTAAAACCAAACAGGAACGTAGAAAGTTCCTTCTACTGAAACTTTTAGATTTTATTTTAACTTTTGATTGTAGTGTTTTGCAGATTATGGATTTTGCACCATTTTTTTTATTGTTCCCTCGAGACATTTGCACTATATCTGTAAGTATTATATTGTATTATAGTGCATTATTCTACATTTCAAAATAGGTTATATATTGTTGCGCTCTCTGCTTCCATGTTTATAAACCAAATGTTCTCTTCATTCATGTCTAGAAATCAATAAACTTGTTGAAGTTGCCCATTGGTGTTTATTTCCAGTTTCTCCGTCTTTACAATCCCGTTTATCAGAAGCACACTCCGTGGCACACAGTTCACCATCATCACGGTCAGGGGAGAGAGAGAGCAAATCACTCCGCGCGCAGCATACATTGCATCACACATTATACGTGCGCGTAAAAAGAAAATAGACCACTCATCAACATTGTAATAAACAGATTATCCTCAACTCACAATCAAAAAGAAAAAGAAAAAGGAGAAGCTAAAACATAACATGAGATGAGAACACATAATCCAACATCCCCACTTGTTCTCATCATATGAAATCACCTGTCAGTGGCATCTTACATCTCTATTCATTTCCAAACAGAAAACATTTGAACTTCAACATTCTTACTTTTGACACAGGTTTTGTAAATATGTCAGCAACCATCTCTTCTGATGAACAATATTCAATATTTATTTTCTTTTCATTCACTGCATCCCGAATGAAATGGTACTTAACGTCAATATGTTTTGACCGCTTTCTGTTAACAGGATTCCTTGTTAGTGCAATCGCTCCCTGATTGTCACCACACATTTTAGTGCAAGTGTAAATCTTGTTATCCATACCACTCAGCAACTGACTCAGATACATGCTTTCTTGGGTGGTATTTGCTAGGCCTATATATTCGGCCTCACATGTGGACAATGCAACGACTGGTTGCTTCTTTGACTTCCAGGAGATTACCGGACCTTGTTCTGTCAGGCTAAAGCAATACCCTGAAGTACTACGTCTGTCGTTGGGTGATGATGCCCAATCAGAGTCACTGAATGCTAGTAGACTCAGATCTCCAGTTGTTTTCTGAAAACACAACTCATAATCGCTTGTGCCCTTTAGATACCTTAGTACGTGTTTGGCAGCCACAAAGTCTTGTGCTTTTGGGCTTGAAAGGGTTTGTGATAGTTTGCTTACTATCCAACTAATATCTGGCCTGGTACAAGTCATGGCGTAGATAAGACTACCCACTATCTCTCGATATTCTCTGGGATTTGGAACTTCCCTGCTGCTGTCTTGATCATTCTCACTACTCTCTACCTTTAATTCGCATGGAGTAGTCCTAGGCTTGCAGTCTGACATTCCATAGCGTTCAAGCATTTTCGTTACATATCCTTTTTGGCTCATTTTGATTTTCCCATTTGTTTGCTCAAATTCAATACCCAAGAAATGTGAAATCCTTCCCAGATCTTTCATATTGAATTCATGTTTCATGCTGTCCTTAAATCTGTTAAGTTCTTCGTTACTGCTTGATGCAATGATCAGGTCATCTACCCAAATGATGACTATAGTAATGTCTTTTCCGACTTGCCTCCTATATACACAGTGGTCTGACAGATTTCTCTCAAAATCATTTTGTTCAAGGTGATCAGTTAGTAGTTTGTACCAGTTCCGACCGGATTGTTTCAAGCCGTACAGGGATTTCTTCAGTTTATACACCAACTTTTCCCCTGTCACAGATGTTGATTCGAAACCCTCAGGTTGCTCTAAGTAAATGTCTTCATCTATCGGTGCATGTAAGTATGCCGTCTTGACATCCATTTGGTGAACTATGAGTTCATTCTGCACAGCTATCTGCATTAACGCCCTCACTGATGTCAGATCTGCTGTGGGTGCAAAAGTCTCATGATAGTCTATACCTTCAGTCTGGCTATAGCCTTTTGCCACATATCTTGCTTTTAGGAGTTTTCCCGTCCCACCATTTTCTTTAACGGTGTAGACCCATTTTCCTCCAACAATCTTCCTACCCTCAGGTGATGTAGTCAATTCGAAAGTGTCATTTTCTTTGAGTGAATCCATTTCCTCCTGCATTGCACGCTTCCACCCAGATGCATCTGGTGACATCAAAGCCTCTCTATACGTCTGGGGAACACCACATACTGCCCTGTAACAATAATCAATGTTCACATTTGTTATATCACTCATATTTAGATCTGATATGTAATCCTCTAAATATTTTGGAGGTCTCTTCTCTCTCTGTGATAACCGTTGCTTTTGGTTAGGAATAAGTTCTACATCTGTTTTGTTTTCATTCTCATCAGATATTTCTTCCCTCATCACCTCATGATCATCTTTGATCTCATTATCATTTAGTGTATGTTCATCTGTGATGTCTTCACCATGTGACCTGTCAACCTTCACCCCACCAGCATTTCTGTCTCCACCGTCAACTATTTCTATATCATCCTCGCCTGTTTGTGTTGTTTGTTCACTACGATCTTTCCTAGTGAATTTTACCAATCTGTGCTTGGTCACTTTTCTTGTCTGACGGTTATAAACCAAATATGCAGGGCTATTTTTACTGTACCCCACACAGACTCCTTTATCACACCTAGGATCTAATTTCTTCTGGTCATGCTTGTATGCGTAGCAGTCTGAGCCAAATATCCACATTTTTGAGAGGTCTGGCCTCTTTCCGGTGATCATGAAGTAAGGTGTGTTTTGTGTTCTGTCATTATAGCAACGATTTCTGATGTGGGCAGCAGTTTGAACAGCATATGGCCATAACGCCTTCGGTAACTCTTTCTCTAGCAGTAGGCATCTTGCCATCTCAAAAATAGTCCTCCACTGCCTCTCAGCTGTGCCATTTTGATGCGGAGAGTAAGGACACGATGTCTCATGTCTAACCCCTTTACTTCTCAAGAGGGACTGGAACGCATTACTCGTGTATTCTGTGCCATTATCCGATCGTATGCACTTCACAGTGCCATAGGGTGCACTGTCTGCAAAAAACTTTTCGGTGGCTAATGTTGCATCACTCTTATTTTTGAGAAAGTAAACAGATATGGCACCCGAATAATCATCTGTGAATGATATGACATATCTATATCCTTCTGAAGTAGTTGGTTCAATGGGACCCGCCAAGTCAGTATGCACCAGTTCAAGAGGAGCATTTGCTTTTGCATCAGCCTTTCTACTCCTATAGTTTATGAACTTTCCTTTTGTGCATATGTTACAGTTTACTTTAGTTTTATCATTTATCTGCATACCCTCGACTAGTTTAGGTAATTTCAACAGATCATCAAAGTTGCAGTGCCCCATGATTTCATGCCATGTCTTAACATCACATGCTAAGTTTACTTTGTCTCTAGCACACATATCATTTGCATATTCACAATCACATTGATCAGGTTCATTTACCGTTTTCAAGTAGAATAGTCTCTCGTGTTCTTTGATTGGAAATGCAGTCCCATCTTCATTTATGAGTTCGTTTCGGTCCTTTTGGAAGATCACTCTGGCTCCATCTGCAGTGGCAGCTTGAACGGAGATGATGCTCTGCGGGTATGACGGTATGAAGAGAGCCCTCCTCAAAATGGTCTTGACCGTTTTTCCTTCCCTGTCTTGTAAGAACACCTCTGCATCTCCGCGCTTTAAAGCTACGTTGTTCATTCTTGTTCCATCTGCCAACTCCATGTAGTGCGATGCAGGGTCGAAAGATTCGTCGAACCGCGTGAATTTTGCTTTCTCTGTAATGATGTGGGATGTTGCTCCACAGTCCACCATTAGTCCTCTTCCTTTAATACTTTCGGGGAGTAAACGTTGGCTAACTTTGAAAACAAATGTTTTCTCATCATCCTCTTGCTTTTCAGCTGTCTGTTTGGCGTCATCTCTTTGTCTGTTGCCTTTTCTCCTGCACGTCTCGTCGCTGTGCGTTGAACTCCGATGGTAGTTACACCACTTCGATGTTGATTTCTGGCGGCAATCTCTGGCCATGTGTCCGCGGTTACCACAGCCATAGCACGTCACAGTCGAGGCTTCTACTTTCATCACGTTGTCCAATTTCGTCTTAGGATCAAACTTTTCTGTCTCCTCGTAACTTCGTAGTCGGCTCTTGAATTGTGTAAACGTCAATTCTTCGCTGCTCTGCGTGGTGTGGATGGCGAAGGGTTTGTATGATTCTGGCAGTCCCTTTAAGATCATAGCTATAATCAGCCCATCACTCAGCGTTTCCTTAGCATTTCTGAGTGACGTCATCGCTCTTTCGGCTCGGATAATATAGTCCGTAATGCTTTCTTCTGGTTCTTTCTTCAGAGAAGTTAGCTCTGTATAGAGGGCAATGATTCTCGGCTTACCTTGGCTGGCGTAGTGGTTTCTTAGGATTTTTAATGCTTTTCTTCCGTCGTCGGTTGCCTCCCTCATCACTAACGACAGGCTCTTGTCGTCGAGAAACTGAATTAGCTCTGCGTAGCATTCTTCATTCTTCTCTCGGTCGACACCGTCGTCGGTGGATAGCATTGTTTCCTTTAGGCCGAGCATTCTCATGTGGCCTAAAAATTTTACCTCCCATAGTTCGTACTTTTCTTCGTCGCCATCGAAAACCAGTCTCTGCCATGCTCCAGCACTTCTCCTGGGCCCATAACCTGTTGTGCTCTCTGCTTCCATGTTTATAAACCAAATGTTCTCTTCATTCATGTCTAGAAATCAATAAACTTGTTGAAGTTGCCCATTGGTGTTTATTTCCAGTTTCTCCGTCTTTACAATCCCGTTTATCAGAAGCACACTCCGTGGCACACAGTTCACCATCATCACGGTCAGGGGAGAGAGAGAGCAAATCACTCCGCGCGCAGCATACATTGCATCACACATTATACGTGCGCGTAAAAAGAAAATAGACCACTCATCAACATTGTAATAAACAGATTATCCTCAACTCACAATCAAAAAGAAAAAGAAAAAGGAGAAGCTAAAACATAACATGAGATGAGAACACATAATCCAACATATATATATATATATATATATATATATATATATATATATATATATATATATTTCCCGATGATGTGTTGTTTTGCATGATTGCATTGTTTTGTCTTGATATTTAAAATAAATAATAATGTGTACACACTGTGTATTGACTTAAGAAAAAAAAAAAACGACCTATTTTTATTCATTTTTTTTTTTTTTTTTTTTAATTGTATTTTATTTTTATTCATGCATGGCCTAAAGCTGGCCCTGCTCTGGGGTCACCAGAAATGTGTGATATCAGAATGGGGATACAACCCAATAAAGGTTGGGAACCACTACGTCATCCACACGAGACAAAAACAAATACGTTACTTTAAAAAAAAAAAGAGCATTATTTAAATTCACGTTTTCCATCTCTCACCCTATATAAGCGGTTAGAAAGAAAACAAACTGTTTTCCAGCAGTTGTATCTGCAGTGCGCTGTGCAGTCTGCAAGGAAAACTCTGTCAGGAATCGTCAGCGACCCTTTCTCGACATTATCAACAAGGAATTCACATATTAACAACCCCTGCTCTCAAAATGAGGTAAGTAGAAGTTTTATTAGGCTTTATTTGACCGGAAAGTAGTTCCTACTATATTCCACCAGGCGGCAGCATAGTACATGTGGAGGTCATTTATCACAACGTATGATAATAATAGCAACATAATTACAGATATAACTACTAATTCACATGATATACAGCTGATAGCAGTGTGGGACACCACTATTTACACAAAAATGACTTATTTTTAATGATGTTCTAACACTTTTTTGTAACCGTTGTATTTTTATTTAAATTTTTTGGCTATGTATGTTATAGAAGAGCAATTTTCAAGTGTTTTGTGCGACCTCTAACTATTATTTCATTTGCATAAAATTGGAATTCAAATAATTTCGCAAGATATGGGTAATTTTGTGTGGTTTTGGAGTCATTGTGTGTTTTTGTTATTTTTTGGGGGGTTCTTATTGTAATATTGTGTAATGTTCTGTCTTTTTCTGCATTTTTGTCATGTATTGTATGTATTGTTGTTGATTTGTGCGTTTTTGGGGTCACTTTCTGTATCTTTATTGTTGTTTTTTGTATTTTCCTGTCATTTTGTGTCACTTTGTTGACAGTTTGTGTGTCTTTGTAGCTATTCTATAATGTTTTTGTTGTTTTCAGAGTCATTTTGTTCATTTAAGTAGTTGTTGTGTCTTTAAGTCATTTTTGATTTTTTTTTTTGGGCATTTTATTGTTGATTTGTGTTTTGGGAGTTATTTTGTGTATTGTGTGTGTGTGTGTGTGTGTGTGTGTGTGTGTGTGTGTGTGTATCTTATTTATTCTTGTTTATTTCTTTGTATCACAGGAAACCATTATCCATGGTGATGGAACCTTTGGTGAAGGAGGAGGAGGAGGAGGAGGAGTTGAAGCATCTCCTACCTGAGATCACCGATATTGTGCAGGTCTATCCAGAGGTTGCAGGACTGGTGCACTGGGCGACTTACCCTGTGACATCATCTACTCATGTTTGTAGATGTCCTCCTCCACCATTAACAGACCTCAAAGTAAGAATCACTGAAACACATGGTGCCAATGTGGGCAACATCACAGCATACATTTGTTCATCCATTAAGAACAGACAGGCCCTTCCTCGTGCTTCTATATGACTCTGTTGTTGTTAGAAGCACAGTTTTTAATAGATTTATTTAGGTCTTTTTATCCAGTTCTTATGTGGCATTGGAATATCACTCAGTTTGTTTTCTTTGACAGACACTAGCAGTAGTTTTTTGGTGTATGGTTGATACCATGGCTGGGGTAAAATATAATTGTAATCACATAATTGATAATTATCTACAATTATGAAATAATTAAAATTGTAATTGTATTTGTATTTGGGGGGAAAAAAAACTGTAGTTGTAATCATAATAAAGTTGTAACTGAGTTCAGATAATTGACTTTGTAATTAATAGTAATTGGAATGGAAATTCTCGAAAAACGGTCAGTAGCAAGCCACAAAAATGTAAAAATCTGGAAATTTTTTCCTGATTTAAGGCTATCATAAGAACCTAACACCTAGTTCAAGTTTGATGAACTCACTTAAACTGGAGTTAGAATCCAGTAAGGTGTAAAAAATAAAATAAATAAATAAATAAAATGTGGAAGAACACCCACTTTCAGAGATATGGCTGTATATAGTAAAGCATAAAAATGGAAAAATATGGCCTTTTTTTTACTGTTCAGACAATTTTAATATTTGAAGGAAAAAATATAAATTAAGGGGTATACTGGCAGAAAAGAGGCTCAGACGCCCACACCAAGAACATGAATATCATTTTGTTTCATTAATTAGGAATTCTAACAAAGTAACCAAGAGATGAAAAACAAATTGGATGATAGATAATAATTTTTAGTGTATTTTATAGCTGATTTAAGATGTGGGAGACAACTGACCCGTTATCATGGTACTAACAGAAAGCTAACATAAGAGGAAGGTCACGTTTTATGAGGTTTATGAGAAATTGACAACGTAATTGTAATTGACTTTCAGAGAGAAAATTATATTTCTAATTTGAATTGTAATTGGAAAAATGCAGGTCATCGTAATCATAATATAGCTGTACTTGAACATTTATTATTGAGGATGTAATTGTAATTGAAAAATGCAACTGGTGTCTAATATTCATGTTTTTGTGTCTCCAGTTTTACAGCAGTCCATTCTTCCCACCTGAGTGTTTTCCTTCTTTTGAAGAACGGTAAGCAAAGCAAACAAACACACCTGATCCATCACAGACGTTGGTCCACATGTTTGTGACATGATTTCTCATCCCGCCTGTTTATGTTTTTATCTTTGTAGAGATGAGTTGGATGAGTTATTGGCTATCATGCCACCAGAGGCCCTGGAACCCGTCCCAGTTCCAAAGTAAGTGTCCTTGAGTTGTTTTAATTGTCTTTTTTCCTGAGTAACTCTAGATCAGAGTGTCTCCCTGCTCTCTCTCTCTACTACTCTCAGCTACTGTTTCCCTGCCCTGCTCACTGTTTGCATTTTGTTCCTTCAGGAAAAGAAAACACGAGAAGGATAAGGGGACGTATGTAAAGAAACCTCCCAACGCATTTATGCTGTTCTTAAAAAGCGAGAGGAAGACAGTCCAGGAAGAGCTCGGCATTAAGAACAGTGCTGCAGTCAATCGAGTTCTTTCTGAACGCGTAAGTTTGTTTGTTCCTCGATGAATGATCTGTGATCTTCACATTTTTGTCTTTGGTGTGTGTGTGTGTGTGTGTGTGTGACACTTTGTTATTGTTCATCCACAGTGGAAGTCTTTGGCTGAAGACAAAAGGCAGATCTTCCAAGCTGAAGCCCAAGTGGAAGCTCATATACACGCTCTCAATAACCCAGGCTGGAGCAACAAAGTGAATTACGTAAGTCTACTGCGCAGAAATGTTTACCCATCAACCTTAGAGGTGATGACATCATGACTGTGGAAGTGTTTTATCAGCTGACTAGAATTGTCACGTGTCTGTTTTTAGGGGACAAAGAGTAAGAAATCCCGAACCAAAGCTCCACGTCTGCCTCCACCCTCCTACTGATGGGATTGTATAACAAACATTACTAACATACTAACGGTAAGTATCATTACTCAAAACATCACTTCATTTTATGTTGATTTTATTTCAAAATAGTTTTTCCACAAATGTGAAATCAAGTCACCAGTTACCACTGCTCCTCAGGGATGGGTTAAATGCAGAGGACAAATTCCATGTATGTAACAACATTACATGACCAATTAAAGGCGAAAGCCCCGATTTAATCTTAATCTTAATCTTTAATCTTAAATTTAATCTTTAATCTTAATCTTTAATCTTAATCTTATAAAACAAGAATAATGTGTATCTAAACTGATGTGCAGACACAGACACACTCTGAACACAGGTTTAATCTCAGATGTGTTTTAGTCTAAAACACGTGTCAAACTAAACTTTAGAGCATCCAATTCATCCCCTTGGAAAAAAAGAAATTGATATCTCATCTTCTCCAAATATTTCAAAGAAACTCTAGTCTTTTCATGCTTAGATCACATGACGGAAGGCATTTTTAATTGCACATGGAGAACTCACAGTTTTTCTCAAACTGTGCAATTTTCATTAAATTATTTCACAAGGGTTCCCTGAATTAAATTAAAGTTTTGTCACAATATAAGAGAATAACCTGCCGGGAATAATATCCCTCACTTATGGCTTGGATATTGTCGATACCTTAATCAATACTAATGATAATCAATCAATGCTCTAAAACAAAAATGAGGTGTACCTTAATGTGATGTGCAGACACAGACACACTCTCGGAGAACAAGTTTAATCTCAGATGTGTTTAATGTCCCAGTCTAAGAGTATTGAGGTTTGCATCAGTATAACTTCATTTTGTGTCTGTGCTCTCCATAAATTGTTTGAAATGCACATATCAGCATCTAAGATGACCTTTAACAATGGGAATGACTTTAGTTCATGTTGGATTCTATCATAGAGACTCACCTAGAAACAAGCCTGCAGTAGAATCAGAAGACTCATCAGCTGTTCTCTGTTTTTTTTCCTAGCACCAAGGACAACAACGACATCGGCAGCAACAACAACAGCAACAAGGGCAACGTCAGCAGCAACAACGGCGACAACAACAAAAAGAGCAGTGTCAACAGCAAATTCAGCAGCAACTACAGCATCAGCTGCAACAACAACATCAATGTCAACAACAGTATCAGCAGCAACAAGAAGGGCAATGTCAGCAGCAACAGCAACAGAGGCAGCAGCAACAACAAGATCAATGTCAGGAGCAGCTCTTCCATGAAAGCTTTGACACCGACTCTCCGTCCAGCCCCGCCGCGGGACACACCGCAGCCACCGGGATGCCTCAGTACCTCGGCAGTGACTCCACCGTTGGTCCCCTGTTCTCCAGGTACCAGGGTTGGGGTCACTTATAGTTGCAATTGCTTAATGGATGATTAATTACAATTATGGCGTAATTATAATTGTAATTGTAGTTTTAATGTCGTAATCATAAGTCATTTTTTATTGAGTTTAGATACTTGACTTTGTAATTGTAATTGCCATAAAAATCCTATAAAAATTGTCAATTATAATTTAACACATGGATCCATGTTAGAGTTCTAAGTTCAGTTCTACACATATGTAGTTAACAGTTATTAAATCATGTTTCATTTCAAGCTTTCTCACATTTTATCATTTGAAACAAAAATGAAACTGAGTGTTATACTGATATAAAAAATGCTCAGACACACACACCAAAAATATTAAAAAACATATATTTTCATTGATTAGGAAGCCTAACAAGGTAACCAATAGATATGAAATAAATTACATGATATATATTTGTTTTTAGTGTATTTTACAGCTGATTTAGGACCAGTTATCATAAAAGATGCTAACAGAAAGCTAACACAAGAGGAAGGTTAACTTAATTTAGGTTATTTATTACAGTGTCAGTGATTAATTGTATATGAACTTTAGTAATTGAATATGTAATTGTAATTGACTTTGAGGTTTAAAAAAATTGTAATTGAAATGTACTTTGAAAAAATGTTGGTCATTGTAATCATAATTGAATTGTTAATTGACAATGGGTAATTGAAAATGTAATTATAACTGAAAAATGTAATTGACTCCATCCCAGGGACCCTCACATCCAGATGCAGCCCATCCCTCTGGTGGAGGTGGACTACAAGACCAACCCCAAAGCCAAACCACCTCATTCCCACTCCTCTCTCATCTACATGGCCATGCAGGCCAGTGAACAGCCCAAAGTCACTTTGTCCACCATCTATAAGTGGATCAAAGAGAACTCTGCTACTACAGACACGCAGAGCCACCTGGCAGGTAAGTGACACCCACTTTTATTATTTATGACTATCCATCTCCCTTCATTTATCATCACTTACTCATATTTAATCAATGGTTTTATAATAAATCTTGCTTTTATTGTGTCTTTGTTACAGAACTCTATTCGTCACACCTTGTCCCTCAACAAGAGGTTCAAGAAGGTCCCTCGACAGAAAGACGAGCCCGGCAGAGGAGGATTCTGGAAAATCAACCCAGATCACTCAGACATGTGTGTCAACAGACTTTTCAGACGCAAGAAACGTTTTCAGGGCTATCAGGACACTGCAAGCACTTCTTCTGTTAATGAAGATATGAGTCCTGAACAGAAGACCCTGTCGCCTACGGTCAGTAGAGGGACCACAAGGTCTCCAGAGACACTGCTTGATCTTGGTCCTGCGGCTACATGGACCTGTTATTCTCTGAGCAGTCAGAGGTAGGAGAGGTGCAGCCATTGGTGGAGGTCACAGTGGGGACAGAGACCGTACCCCAAGCCCTGGATCAAGGCTTTGGTCTGAGTGAGGGCTTCTTCACATCTACCTATGACCATCCACCACCAACAACACTGACTGTCCTATAACAAACCACGTAAGAATCTTTGTAATATGTATATATTGTATTTTATGTGGAAATTAGTTTTAAATTTGTATTTTTTTTTTTGATTTTTAATTCATATTTTGTTCAGTATTTTCATTTGTCTTTTGCTATACATTTTTGTGAACTTTGTTTATATATTCGTTTTCATCATATTTTGCTCCCTGGGACTGAAAATTCTTTTTTTTACTTTTTCACTGAAAGTTAAGGATAATAATATCAAACCAACACAGCTCGCCCTGAAAAATGATACAATGAAGGACAGACTGAGGACACAGACTTTATTATCTTTTTTATTATCTATCTATAATGTAAGAAAGGTTTGTGTGTGTGTGTGTGTGTGTGTATTCATAACAAAAATAGTAAATCAAAACAAAAAACTAAACATTTATACAAAAAGTACACAAAACGTCAATTATAATTTAACACATGGATCCATGTTAGAGTTCTAAGTTCAGTTCTACACATATGTAGTTAACAGTTATTAAATCATGTTTCATTTCAAGCTTTCTCACATTTTATCATTTGAACAAAAATGAAACTGAGTGTTATACTGATATCAAAAATGCTCAGACACACACACCAAAAATATTAAAAAACCTATATTTTCATTGATTAGGAAGCCTAACAAGGTAACCAATAGATATGAAATAAATTACATGATATATATTTGTTTTTAGTGTATTTTACAGCTGATTTAGGACCAGTTATCATAAGAGATGCTAACAGAAAGCTAACACAAGAGGAAGGTTAACTTCATTTAGGTTATTTATTACAGTGTCAGTGATTAATTGTATATGAACTTTAGTAATTGAATATGTAATTGTAATTGACGTTGAGGTTTCAAAAAATTGTAATTGAAATGTAATTTGAAAAAATGTTGGTCATTGTAATCATAATTGAATTGTTAATTGACAATGGGTAATTGAAAATGTAATTATAACTGAAAAATGTAATTGACCCCAACCCAGGTACCCTCACATCCAGATGCAGCCCATCCCTCTGGTGGAGGTGGACTACAAGACCAACCCCAAAGCCAAACCACCTCATTCCCACTCCTCTCTCATCTACATGGCCATGCAGGCCAGCGAACAGCCCAAAGTCACTTTGTCCACCATCTATAAGTGGATCAAAGAGAACTTCTGCTACTACAGACACGCAGAGCCCACCTGGCAGGTAAGTGACACCCACTTTTATTATTTATGACTATCCATCTCCCTTCATTTATCATCACTTACTCATATTTGCTCAATGGTTTTATAATAAATTTTGCTTTTATTGTGTCTTTGTTACAAAACTCTATTCGTCACACCTTGTCCCTCAACAAGAGTTTCAAGAAGGTCCCTCGACAGAAAGACGAGCCCGGCAGAGGAGGATTCTGGCAAATCAACCCAGAGGCAAAGACTTTATTATCTTTTTCATTCGCTATCTATAATGCAAGAAAGGTCTGTGTGTGTGCGTGTGTGTATTTATAACAAATATAGTAAATAAAAACAAAAAACTAAACATTTATACAAAAAGTACACAAAACGACAACAGAAATGCACAAAAATATACATAAAGGCTCCACTCAAAATAAACAAAACTTAATATTTGTACAAAAATACAAAAAATGACTCCAGAATCACATTACAATGGCAACAAAAAACAAAAAATCCACAAAAAGACAACAGAAAGATACAAAATTACACTTATTGACTCCAATAAACATTACAGAAAAATACATCCAACCTTCAAACACGTACTCATTTCAGATCACTTCTTGGTATCTTTTGAATTAAAAATATCGGCTTAAATTCTGAGAGAATCCTGCAGTCTGTGCCTTTTCCTCGCCCTCTGCTCTCTTTTCTGTTTCAGGTGTCTTGATGCTGGAGATAACGGTTCCTGATCTTTGGCTCATGGCACAACTAATCTGGGACACTTTGGGCTGATCAATGGTTCGCTGCTCAACTAGTCTGGAACACTTGGATGGACTATCCTTTTATCCTATTCTGTTTGTCGCTCTGTTCACTAACCCCAACCAGTAGAAGCGGATGGCTGCCACCTCTGAACCTGGTTCCGCTGGAGATTTCTTCCTATAAAAAAGAGGGAGTTTTTTCTTCCCACTGTCGCTAAATGCTTGTTCATGTGGATCTTGTTGGGTTCTTTCTTCTTTTTATTATGGACTTTATATTTTGTATGAGGTACCAAGTGTAAAAATGTAGTATAAAAGTTTTAGTTAACACATTTTCATTATTTATCTCACTTTTCTCATATTTAGCACATTTTCCTACATTTAACACAACATTTAACCACATATATAGAGGTAAAAAAATGCACTAAATCTAAATATATAAATCTAAATATAAATGGTATATGTTATATTGGTGAAGAGGTGGGTGGGACGGTTTTGTGTGTCTCTGCTTGTGCATTGGTTGAGGTTACAATGGGCGGGGTCAATTAGCATATGAACGAAACATTTAAGTTCCACATTTAGATTTAGATTTAAACATTTAGATTTAACATTTAACATTCAGATTTAACATTTAACATTCATATTTAAAATGTATATATAAAATTTAACATTTAGACTTAGATTTAACATTTAGATATAACATATAACATTTAGATTTAAAATTTAGATATAGATTTAACATTTAGATATAACATATACCATTTAGATTTAGATTTATATATTTAGATTTTATGCTTTATTTTACCTCTATTTATGGAAAATGTGCTAAATATGAGAAAAGTGATATAAATAATGTAAATGTGTTAGCTAAAACTTTTATGGTACATTTTTACACTTACCACCCAATTATTTTGCTCAGCGCTTTGAGATTATTTACTTGTTTTTTGTGCTATATAAATAAAGTTGCATTGAATCGAATTTGGTCATAATTGACAACTCTACTTAAGCTCCTCCCACTACTATACTGTAGTAGTTCTATTTAAAGCTGGTGTTTTTTTTTTAAATGTGGGATTAAATAACACTGAATGATAATCAATGAAAGGAAGACTTTACATGTGAATATATTGGTTTAAATACATAATAGTGATGTGGCAGTCCAAATTCTAACAACATATTTCATTTAAAAGCTAGTAATACTTAATCAGAGGTGAAAATAACTGATTACAAAGTACTCACGTTATTGTAATTGAAATGCTTTTTATGGGGACTTGTACTTTTTTCAGTATATTTCTAAATCAGTGTTTTGACTTGTACTTACAGTACGTTTTAAAAAAAGTAATTTATTACTTTTCTGCCAACAGTTACTGAGTATTTTTTTATGTTAAAATGATCAACAGACTTTGTAAAACTACAAAAAATGAAATGACCAGACAACAATCAAATGTATCACACCATAGTCGACCAATCAGATTAAAGGTAATGCACGGCAACAAAACAGCATTGAATGCTGGTTCTTTTCTTAGTTTCAGAGTTCATAAATGTAGTTATATTTTTTTATTATTATTTTTAATTGAATGAATTTGTGTTATCTAATTTAAAAATTTTTTTTGGCAGAATATTCATTTTATACGCAGGTGCCTTTGTGTAAAAATAAATTAAGTTACAATTGCAAGATTTCATCTCTTCCTTTTTAAGTTTATGTTTACTGTATGCAAGGTAATCATGTCAAGATTTATTATGGATCAGGTCTGTGAAAGGATAGGGCACTGCATGAGTACCTCACATAATGGTCTAATTTGTGTTTTTTGCAAGGGTGACAAAAATACTAGTCTTCAGTACTCAAGTAAAAGTATAGATACTTGAATAAAAATAACTGGTAAAAGTAAAAGTATTGAAGTTGCTCCCTTACTTGAGTAAAAGTAAAAAAGTACATGCTACTAAATGTACTGTACTGTAATTAAAAAGTATAACAAATGTTCCTTCAATTATAAGACAGTGTTTTTAAACCAGCAAATTCTTTATCCTTTATTTTTTTTAAGAACTTGTAGAATACTGGTTTATGAAAACAAGTAAAATCTGTTACCCTTGAACATCTGGAGAATTTAGCACTCATAATGAACACAATTTGTAAATAAAATGTGTCAAGAAATAAAATGTTCAATAAAACCCAGAGCAGCTTTGAGTTTAACGTCCTTAAGAACTTGTGTTAAACTGGTACATGGACATAAATTCAATCTGTTACCCTATATGAACACCTGGATAATTTAGCACTAATTATAGATTAAAATAAATGTGTAAATAAAATGTTTCAAGCTTCTCCTCCAGCTTCACGGTTGTTGGTTGTGGAAGATGACGTCACGATGTAAAAAGAAGCAATTGTGACGTCATCTTTAATGGTCATAAAATTAAGGCCGTAGCTATGGATACGTTAAAACCACTCGGCCATCCTGGCACGGTGAAAACATAGGCATATTACACTTATGTAGTGTTGGAATGGATTATTATTCATGGTTTCTTTTTGTGTGTATTATTATAATTATATATCTTTATAATCAATAATCCTATAATTATATATCTTTATAATCAATAATCCTGTAATTATATATCTTTATAATCAATAATCCTGTAATTATATATCTTTATAATCAATAATCCTGTAATTATATATCTTTATAATCAATAATCCTGTAATTATATATCTTTATAATCAATAATCCTGTTAATAAAATACATTCTCAGTCAATCCAACTTTTTTTAAAGCCCCACAGGACAAGGACAAACAATTTCAGAACATCTGATTTTGACTTAATCTAAATCTAACAATAACAACCATGTACGTAAGTGATGATACAAATCAGATATAAATTACTAGGAAATTCAGATTAACACTAAAATGTCAGTTTGATCCAAAATGCACAAAGTCTGAATCATTAACAAATATGAATAATTATAGTTTAAAAATTAAACTTATTACACATTAAACATCTCATACATACCTAATAAATCAAATAAACAGACACAATAACCACGAAATGCTAAATAATATGAATAATAATATTTGCTTTAAATCACCAGTAAATAACATCTTTAACTAACTAAAATAACTGATTGTTTAATTTCTAAATGTAAAACATCTTATAATTAAAATTAATACTGTAAGATTTCAACTTTTGAAAACTGTGCATTGACATACATTTTTCCTGCATGTACAGTGGGCCATAAAAGTATTTATTCAGCCACCAAATGTGCAAGTTGTCCCACTTAAAAAGATGAGAGAGGCCTGTAATTTTCATCATAAATATACGTCAACTATGAGAGACAAAATGAAAAAAAAAAAAATCAAGAAAATCACATTGTAGGATTTTTTAATAAATTTATTGGTAAATCCCTCTGTAAAATAAATATTTGGTCACCTACAACAAGCCAGATTTGTGTCTCTCACAGACCTGTAACTTCTTCTTTAAGAGGCTCCTCTGTCCTCCACTCGTTACCTGTATTAATGGCACCTGTTTGAACTGGTTATCAGTATAAAAGACACCTGTCCACAACCTCAGACAGTCACACTCCAAACTCTACTATGGCCAACACCAAAGAGCTGTCAAAGGACACCAGAAACACAATAGTAGACCTGCACCAGGCTGGGAAGACTGAATCTGTAATAGGTAAACAGCTTGGTGTTTTTCTTGCTTCTCTCGACGAGGTCAGTCGCACTCTCTGTTTCTCCCTCCCTTCCGTCTTATCTCTCTCCCAGCTGCTGCTTTGTCAGGTCTTGTGAAACTAACAAGAGCCTCTCTCTGCAACTCATCCAAAACCGGAATAATGGAATTAATTAGTTGGTCTCTCAGTGCTATCGATCAGATTTTTTCGACGCAAAGAACCAGGGGTGGTGAACCCGCATGTCCAAGCGGGACGTTTGCGGCTGGATACACACTTGACCCTTGGAACAAGTGGCGAGTTGTGTGTCTGTCCATCCTTTCCGTGGAAGACGTGGAGGACATCTACATGATTGGAGTAATGATAGTAGGCATGCTGCTGATCGGAGCTGGTGGCTTCCTAATCTATCGAAAAGTCCGTACTACACTGGCGACTGTTTTGGAAAAGCTGCCAGTGATTTCTGAAGGATGTAGCAGGGCTCTGAACAATCAGACTCATGTGTTGATCGATATCAAAAGCAAGCAAGAGCTGCTTTGGATCGTCTACGCGTTATGGATAACAACTGGGAGAAGTTCGAGACCCGGCTTGGAAGTGGAAACTAGGCCACTCATTGGATTACAGCAGAGAGACCCAGGACAGAAGGCTATTGGAAATTAACATAGCCTGTATCAAATCACATTGCTTATCTCCCTTTCTGCTCCCAGCTAGCCAAGGCTAAGCCAAGGTTGTCTCAACTCTTATCACCAGGAAGTTTCTGCAGACGGCGGCTCTTACTTACCCCCCACTCCCTCCCCCCTCCCTTCCCTACATTCCTCCTGGAACTGTTGATGCTGAACTTTTCCCACGTCATCTGGTTTGTCAGTAACGCAGCTACAGGTCTTCAACTTCAAATGCCTCGTCGGCCATCTTTCCCCACCTCCCCAACCGCAGCTGCATGGAGGCGTGGTTGCAGCGCCGACTGGCAGCACGCCATGTCCCCAAACGGCTGGACTCCTGTTGTTCTTCCCACCTGACCCCTCCCCCAGCCCAAC
>NW_021144864.1:0-35595 GCF_900634775.1 Gouania willdenowi
ACACACACACACACACACACACACACACACACACGCACACACACACACACACACGCACACACACACACACACACACACACACACACACACACATGCACACACGCACACACACGCACACACACACTCACACACACACACACACACGCACACACACACACACGCACACACATGCACACACGCACACACACGCACACACACACACACACACACACACACGCACACACACACACGCACCACACACACACACGCACACACACACACACACGCACACACACACACACAAGCGCACATACGCACACACGCACACACAAACACAAAAGAACACATACGCACGCGCACACACACGCACACACACACAAGCGCACATACGTGCACACACCTTAAAATAATTATTTCCATTATTTTTAATTTGACCTTTAGATCAAACACTAATGTTATCACTAACATTAGTGTTTTTTTTTAACTAAAATGATCACATGGTTCCTTTTTCTCTCCTCCCCCTCTTTTCTTTTGCCTCACTTTCTTTTTGTTTTGTTCAAAACCTCACAAATTACAACACACACACACACACACACGCTCAGACACACACACACAGGCTCAGACACACACACACACACACACACACACACACACACGCTCAGACACACACACACAGGCTCAGACACACACACACACACACAGGCTCAGACACACACACACACACGCTCAGACACACACACAGGTTCAGACACACACACACACACACACAGGCTCAGACACACACACACACACGCTCAGACACACACACAGGTTCAGACACACACACACACACACACACACACACAGATTCAGACACACACACACACACACACTCAGACACACACACACACAAAGGCTCTGGTGTGTTTTTCTAAGAGGTTTCATGATGGCAAAGTTCAAAGCGTGATCAGGGCAGTGAGCAAGAGAAGAATAACCCTCAGCACTCCCAGACACACACACACACACACACACACACACACACACACACACACACACACACACACACACACACACACACACACACACACACACACACACACTCTCTAACATGGACTTAAGGTATTTGCTCTAAAAAAGCTAAACAAAAGGCATCATAAATCAGATTTACACGGCCCTTTAGAACAGATGTTCTCAACCTTGGGATCAGGACCTCATTTGGGGTCATTAGACACTGGGAGGGGGTCGTCAGGTGTCTTCAAGGAACGAAGAACTAAAAATATTTTCTTTAACATTTTCAGCTAATTTTTCCTTATTTTTACTTTTTTTCTGCAACTAAACCAAACTCACCATGTTTAAACCTATTTTCATTATTTTTCTTGCCATATTTTTGCTCCTTTTATTGTATTTTTGTGACATTACTCACATTTCTGACACTTCTACATCACATTTCAATCTGTTTTCTACACATTTTTTCCACTTTCCAGACATGTTGAGCACTTATAAACGCTTTCCACCTAATGTCACATGTTGACCCATTATTGTCACTTTTAAACTCTTTTCACCAGATTTCATGCCTAGTTTTGCCACTTTTACCACATTCACGATTCGATAAACAATAAAAAGAAGCCTACATACTGTACTTTCACTGCTACATGTAATATTCTGATTACTTATTGACTTACTTGGGACAATGAGGGTTAGAAAAGGCTATCTGCTATCTTATATTAACCCAAGCTCCTGGTCTTTTCTGTCCTTCTACTACTGTTACTGTGGTACTTTAACACACTAAGAGCTCAACAACTAAACATGAACTTGCAAATACCTCTAATCCCAACATTCTTTACATGTATTAACATCTGCTTAGACCTTCCTGAAACTCAATGTATTTCAGTACATCTGGATGTAAGTGAAATGTCCTCATGAGACGCTGCAGAAATACATTTTCTTCTTGTAACATAGGTCATAGAAACAAGATTTATTTACATTTTTTTACTTATTTAGATTTCATATAAAGCCACCAATCAAACGAATACACAGAAAGCCTCTGTTACATCCTGACAACTACAACCTAGAGGAAGAACTCAGATCAACAGAGAAGAAGAAAAGAGTCCAACTCATGAGTCAATATCACATAACAAAAATCACATTTGGCAGGTTAATGGGAGTCTGAAAACCAACAGAAAATAACTCAAAACCAATGATAGTCCCAACGCTACAGAAAGCCCAGAGATGCAGAGAACTGATGTGTTCCTGTCGTGTGACGAGCAGATTACAGAGAAATCTATGGAGAATCAGGATCTACAGGAGGACTGTGTAGGAACGACTCAACAACAAGAACATCCATTAAACACAGAAAAGTTCATTAGGTCGTGTTTGGGTAGAATTCTAATTAAAATCTGGATCAGTTCATAAATCATCCTTATTTGCATCTTTAAACGAGACACATTTTTGCTTATTTTTTCAACTGCACCAAACTGACCATATTTTAACCTATTTTCATCACTTTTTCTTCCCATATTTTTGCTCCTTTTAATGCATTTTTGCTACATTACTCCCATTTCTGCCAATTCATCAAATTTCAATGCCTTTCTGCATATTTTTTCCACTTTCAATAAATGTTCAGCACTTATAAACCCTTTCTACCACGTTTACACCTAATGTCACAAATGTTGACCCATTATTGTCACTTTTAACCTCTTTTCACCTGATTTGATGCTTATTTTTGCCAATTTAACCACATTCTTGATTTGCCATGTTCATTTTTTGCCAGTTTATACTAATTGTTTCGATAGTCACACTTTGAACCTTTTTACCACTTTTTCTGTCAGTTTTTGTCCGCTCTGATTTACATCTTTTAACCAATGTCTGTGGTTTTTAAAATTTCATTTCACCTCATTTTCCACCATTTGTGGTCAATTGTAACCCATTTTATTTCTGATTAAAACAAGTATTTCCATCTTTATGATGACTAATAATAATAATAATAATAATAATAATAATAATAATAATAGATGTTCCTGGATAACAGTGGATATTATTCAGATGAATAAATAAATGTGGTTATCACAGATTCATAGAACAATAGACCATCATTTTACTGACTTTATGGATGGACCCCAAAAATCTCCCCTTTATTCCCCCTTATAGATGGTCCTGTCTCCACATGACTGTTCTTCAATGTTCATGTCTGTGTTCAACCACCTTCAGCTACAGTGGGGGTCCCCACTCTCTGGGACCTTTATTTTGGGGGAACCATTGATCTACGTTACCATTCACTTGTCTGAATGGACACTTGATGGACTTTGCTTCCGTCTTGGATAAATAGAGAAGAGACAGAAAGTTCCCAGAATGAAAACCTTTAAATAATCCCAGTGGACGAACATAGGAACACTCTTTAAAAATGATGTATGGGTGCACTGACTTTTTCCCACAGAAGACATAAAACAGCCTCACTCAGGATGATTTTACTCCTCATATGAGACGTCAACACTCCAGTGAAATTAAATTGCAGATGTGAAATGATGGTCCAAGAATGAGACGTATTACAACAGTTGTCATGATACAATATATTAAAATTAAATATAACTCTTTTTTTTCCAGGAAAGTAGAAGTAGGAGGAGCCAACAGTTTGATTAGTCTGTTAAAAACGAAAGCTTTATTCAAACAAAAAATAATCTCAATCAAATATTGATACAAACATTGTTTCATATGCTGATTGTTGTTTCCTTCCCCTGCTGTGATTGGTTACAGAATACCTGCTCCTACAGGCATGGAAAACAGGGTGTATATGTAAAATGCACAAAATGACTTCAAAAAACACACAAAAGTAACAATAATACATTTAATTTATAACAAACTTTTCATTCCAAGCAATCGCAGTGTTACATTTAAAAACACATTAAAACTACACAAGATTTAACACTTAAGCTTTCCTAAATAAATACGTCTTTATTTCAGCTTTAAATGAGTCCAGACTCTGCGTTCCTCTGAGCTCCACAGGAACTGAAGAAAAGGCTCTATCCCCCATGGTTCAGAGCGTGGTGGAGAGGACCTGGAGGAGCCAGCCACTGGATGATCTCAGGCTGTGGGTGGAGCTATGGAGAGGGATGAGTTCTTGTAGGTATGATGGACCATGGCTATGTGTGAGGAGGAGAGTACGGACGGGGACTGGGAGCCAGTGGAGGACTCTTGCAGCACTGTTCTGAATGTGCTGTAAACGTTTTTGGAGGTGATCCCAGTAAAAAGTCTATCACAGAAATCCAGTCTTGAGGAGACAAAGGCATGGACAAGTTTTTCAGCGTCAGAGAGGGTGAGGAGTGAACGGATCTTGGAGGTATTTTGGAGGAGCCAATAGGGTGTGGCCTATGTGACAGCGCGGCCTTCACATGGATTTTTTTGAGAAAATTGCCAAATTATTTAAATCTAGCCAATACAGTGGTGTGTTCAATAGCCCAGAAAATATTGTAGTTATGTTTCCTTTGAGCTTTAACGATAAAAGCATAAAAAACTTTTTAGTGATATTTGAATGTTTTTTTCTAACTTCTGGTGTTTTTATTAACTATTTAGATTTTTTGCATTTAAGAGTCATAGAAACCCAGTTAATGATGGTAGAATCCCAACAATGTTGCTCAGTTGTTGGGTGGAAGAGTTTCTTTTTTTGTCTGAAACACATTTAATAACAGTTCATGACGCTTCCTGCGGTACATACAGCCAGTCATTGTTCTACCTTTTTAATTCTATAGAAATGTGCATGTTTCTAGTGAAACAATAAACATCTTTCAGGCTTAACGAAGCTCCGCTCTGACTTCTTTAAAAAGTCCAAACACTGAGAAATTATCCTGTGTATTCATTCATTCACTTTGGGCTGAGCCCCACTGACTCTTTATAGACCCCCCCCCACCCACCCCACTCCAGTGTACATCAGGTCCCTGAAGCAGCTTTGGAGCTGCTTCCTTTCACTGGTTTCACTGGTTTCACTGGTCCTGCGTGGGCTAAGTACAGCGTTAGTGCAGCGTTGGCTCACAAAGACTTTCTTTGTCTGGAGACGCATCCTTACTCTGTTAGCTCACTTTAAAGCACACACACACACACACACACACACACACACACACACACACACACACACACACACACACACACACACACACACACATTTACAGGTGTGACATCATGCGTGTGCGTCCGTACACAAGGTGCATTTTATTTATGGAGGTGTAACAATGAGGTCGTAAAAGGCAGAAGCTTATGGTCATAACTGCACTAACAATAAGCTTTCTAAGCTTCTTTCACACATTTACATACGCCCACACCACACACACACACACACACACACACACCACACTGCAGACATGCCGTGCACATCCATGCTGCTAATTAACATCCTCTTAGTTAGAATCATCAGTTATTATTTATATTCTTCCTTCATTTCTCAGCGTTCTTTGTTAGAAACACATAAGTTTCATATTATGGAGTGTAACGTGAAACAATGCACTGTTTCAGAGTGTGTTAATGCACTTTGGCTGATATTTTATTGTGCATGTTACTCACTCCCTCAGGTTCAATAAAAGCTTTTTTATCTGTCTGCAGCTCTGGAGGAAAACTCTGAAAACAATGTCTACATTCTTCCTCATGGGAAACGGCCTCCATGGAGAACTATGATATGTACACATTTAAGATAGTTTTTATAAAAAAAAACATCAGAGCTGATCGCAGGACAAAGGTGTACCGATATTTCTGTGTATTCCTATTCTCATCTTGTTTCTTTCAGGAGTGATATTGTTTATTTTAGTTGCTTTTTGTGTATTTCTGTTGTCATTTTGTCTATTTTGCTGTAATGTGTGTGTTTTTTTTTTTTTTTCTTACTTTTTGTGCATTGTTGTTGCTGTTTTGCAAAATGTATTGTAATTTTGCCTATTTCTGTCTTCATCTTGTGTATTTTTGTCATTAGTTATTTTAGTGTATTCATGTAGTCTTCTTTTGTGTTTTTGGGGTAAGAATTATTATTTTAGTCATCTGTTATCTTTTTATAAACGAATGTTGATGAATTTATTTATTTATTTATTTATTTATTTATTTTTTTATTCACACTGTGGATCTGACATCATCACTGTTGATGACGTCATCAGTCCTACCTGGTAATTTCATTGTTTGTAGTTTCACAATGTCCGCTGATCATTTTAAAACAAAAAATAATTTACTCAGAAACAGTTGTGTAGTTTTAAATACTTAAAATAGGTTTCCATGTGGAATAATAACCATACCATGAGCAAAAGTGGTACAGAATGTTTTGTCCTTCTTTTCCAATGCACTAGAGATGCCCAACAAGGCAGATTCAGGGTCCGGCTACAGATTCATTTTAAATATAGAGGAATAACATTTAAACATTAAACACCAAAATTTTTTAATCTTTGATGTGCCAGTGTACCATTGAAGATCTTTCACACAGTGGTGAAGTTTGAGGGAACATTGTGTGTAGTATTGTTATTGTTACACTAGAACTCTGTAGTGCATGTGTTGTTGCTGCTGCTGCTGATAAATTGGTGTGTGCACAGTCAGAGAGAGGAAGCGCTGCAGTAATATTTTTTACACACAGCATTTATATTTCTGTGATGTTGCTGTCGGGCTAACGGGTTAGCTTGTTAGCTCCTCTGAGGGAGGGGACTTTTGGAAATTTGGAGGCAGGGCCAAGAGAGCAGCGGGGGAGGGGAGGGATCTGAGAGTTTGCAACTGCCACCTTTAACCAGAGTGACGTTCATTGAGTAAAGCTGTCCAGTTACAATAAGAAATCTTGCCATTAATATCACTAAAAGTGTTTACATGATGAAATGGAATATTTTATATTTTTTATGACCTTGACTATATTGAATTGTTTTGTGGCTAAATTGTGGATATTTTTAATGTTGTAAATAACCTCATTGTTATTACTTGTGTACCTTGTTGTTTTGTGTAGTGGTTTTGTGTTCTTGTTTTATATCCAGATATTTGTGTTTAACGATGAACTCTTGACTCTGTACTGTATCTTTATGTACAAGCTGTGCCTGGCTAAGAACAGTTGTGTAGAAATGTAATGAATTACTTAACTTATTTTTAAAATGTACTTCAGTACAAATAAAGTTACTGATTTTGAAATATACTCATAAAAAGCACAAGTACTCCTAAAAGAAACTCAATTACAATAATGTGAGTAGTTGTAATCCATTACTTTCACCTCTGCTCATCATGTCACAGAATCTCGTTTTCAGCCAATAAATAAAATCAATTGTAATATGATGTTTCCCACCCATAGAGGGCAGTCAGTCTGACATCTAACAACTAAATGCCACACATCTTTACACTAAAATGTAAAGGATCAATAAACAGCACTGACTTATTACCAAAGACATTTGTTTTCAGCCAGGAAAAAGAGTTTTGGGGTTTAGTAAGTCTTTAACAATAAAAACTTTCTCCATGTTCATCAATAGTCTGACGTGATAGAATCATGCATTGATTAGTCAAGCCTTATTTTGTTAAATTTATGACTATACCCACTAAACATCCAGATCACGTTCATAACGCGTCGGTCGGTCCTGGACGCCTCACCTGCACGTCTATATGACGTCCATAATAGGTCGGCATCTGACTACGTGACCACGACCTCATCTGGACCTTGATATGACGTTCAACGTTTGAAGCAATTTAACATGTGAAATTTAAACACGCAGCCTTGCTTACACAAGCGTGTGTATGTGATTCTGTTTATCAAATATCATTATTCAGTATTATCCACAGTCACTAAGTATATATCCAAGTGTACTTCATTAACATTTATGTTCTGCCATCTTTTTAAGAAATATTTAATGTCGAGCTCCCATTGAGGAAGTCTACGTTGAAACAACGTTGAGAAGACGTCTTTTTCTTTGTCGGGTCAACAAACGCACACACAACAAGAACATCAAGATTGCATATAAACATTACAATACCCCCCAAAATTAATGGTATTGTATGCTCTTATAGTGCAAAACAGTTATTAAAATGTATTTTAATGCTGTATTTTGTCAGACAATTAATTTGGTAAATGTTTTAAATGTACCTTTCAAAAATGATGTGGATAGAAAAGATTAATATCTGGCTTTATTCAACAATGCAACAAACCTTCTTGTGGTTACAGTAGCTGAATAGGAAAGGAAAAGTGTTTCAAAGCATAAGGTCTAGGGATGGAACCCACCATGGGCCATCGTTCTTATTCGTCTTTTTGGGATGTTTAGAATTGTAAAAACTTTCATTCTGCACCTGCCAAAGACGTCTTTTTCAACTTCAGGCTATCACGTCATTTCAACGTTGTTTCAACGTCGGTCTGCCTCAGTAGGTAAGGGTTCTATTTTCCCGTCTGCGCTTTTTTGCGTGCCTGCAGTTCCGCACTTCTCTCCTACGCGTATTCTCCAGTCCAGGTTCCTGACACGCCCACCGTGCGTTAAGGAGCCAAAAAGAGCGTCGTCTGTGAATGAAGGTGGGCTGAAAGAAAGGAGGAGGTGATGTTGTTTTTTTGGGGCCGTCTAGAAATCACAGAACACGCTTGTAAATGTCATTGAAATCTGTGAAAATGATAAGTTCACTTTTAATTTGAAACTCCTTTATTGATAAACAATGTTACAGATTGATTTGATCAGATCATTGATCAGATTATTGTAGCGTGACTGAGTCACAGTTAAAATCTTTCTACTTGATCATCATCATCATCATCATCATCACCATCATCATGATCATCACTGTAAAGTGTGACAGAGTTAGATGATGTAGATATGATGTAATAACGTATCCACAGAGCGTCCTGCTTTAATACAGAGGGATGTTTACAGTGAAACAGAACTATTAACTTCCATAATACACAGTTTTAAATATAAATAGTTTAAAGTGACCTGAGCTGAGCCTCATTAAAATATGTGTGTGAACAGTTTGTGTTCCATCCTCATCTGCATATGACAGCATGTTTCACTCTGTAGTGGATCAAACTGTGACTTTACATTGGACATAGTATGAAAATAGTTGAATCACTGTGACCAACGTGGACAGAAGTCTGTGTCTGTCACAGTTTTAATTAATCACACAGCAGCAGCTGAGTGATCACAGCTGCTGCTGCACGACGTACGTGTCTGTGTGGCCTTCAAATGTAACTAAGTCCATATTTCTAGTGCAATATAATGTTTCACCTTATGGGGCGCTGCACTTATTCCAGGGTTAGAAGAACGTAAGAGGAAAAGGACTTACGCACACCAGAGAATGCTCATAAAGCCAGATTTGAATGGGAACGCCCACATTTCAGGGCTGCTCCACCCACAGTGCATAACTGCGTGATGAAGGCGTGCAGCGACTGACTGAGTACAGTGCGCGGCTTTTTGAACTTACGTGCATAAGAAAATAGATTTCATGTGTTTGTTTCCAAACTTTCACTGGAGTAAGTAAAAGCTCACATATCTTTTTTGCCTAATCGTATTATCTGATATTGACAAATGTTGCCTGCGGCACGATCACTCGGATTTTTAATGCGATTCGGAAATAGTTTAGGAATGATTTTATTCAAATTGCAAGTCAAGCATTATAGATTTTTTCTCAGTTCTTCCTGTTCAAATTTAAAACGTACACACAATGCTTATTTATTTAGTTCTTCTTCTTCTTTTCTTCTTCTTCTTCTTCTTCTTCTTTTCTTCTTCTTCTTCTTCTTCTTCTTCTTTTCTTCTTCTTCTTCTTCTGTGTTTTTTTTTTCTTTTCATATGAAGTCAGTAGATGAAACATTTGTTATCAGTCATCGATCTGTCCCAAGAAATCTGAACATTCCGTGCACGTCGTCTCTTCTCCTGGAGACAAAAGCAGGAATTATAACCATCAACATCATGATAGTTTTATTGTTTTCAGCTGAACACATGCAGCATCATGTGAGTGTTAACACCAGCAAAAATATGTCTTTCATTAAAGTCACATTTCTTAATTATTTCCAACAATCAGCTCATGCACGGCTGCATTAACGGGAATATTTCTCTACAGATGAAGTCTGTTCATTCTCAACAGAAACAATAGGAAACACATTTAGAGTCTATGAGGGAAATTCCACATGTTAGCATCTGCTTCATAGTGAGAGCTAATATTTGTTTAATCCATAAAGAAATCAGAAACGTTGTTTATTAAACGAGTACTGAGCTCATATTCTGATATATGCAGAATGTCTAACTTTAGTGTTGAATGGTTTGGTGACGAATACCATAAAGGAAACAATGAACCCCCAAAGTAAAACAAACAAAACGACTCCAACACATAAGAAACTAGAAAAAACACTCAGCACGAGTACTGGGCGGGACATACACACAATGCACTTCCCTACCACTACTACATTACCATAAGCCACCGCGCTTAAATAACATATAAATAAAATATTTGCATTTCCTGAAGAAAATGCAAGTGAGGATGCAGGGGCTGGCCTACGTCGCACTGCATTAGCTTAGAATTAGCCTAGCATTAAGCAATGTCCAAGCAATCGCATTAGCCTAGCATTAGCATAATTCAATTCAATTCATTTCAACTTTATTTGTATGGAGCAAATAACAACAGTCATCACAATGCATTTATCAAAATATAAAATTCATATAAGAAAAGAAAAAACCAACAAGATCCACATGAACAAGCATTTAGTGACAGTGAGAAGAACCACCTTCCTTTTAACAGGAAGAAATCTTTGTTAGAACCAGGTTCAGAGGGTGGCAGCCATCTGCGTGGACTGGTTGTGGTTAGTGGACAGAAGGACCAACAGAACAGGATAGAGAGATAGAACATCAGAGTGTTCCAGACTAGTTGAGACGTGAACCACAGATCAGGAAGTGACATCATCAGCTTCACCTGAAACAGAGCGAGAGAGAGAGAAGGACGAGGAGAAGACACTGACTGCAGAAAAACATTGATACATTATTATCAGGTTTAGTCTGTGTTGGCCTTGGACCTCACTCCCAGTGCCTAGTCAGCACTTATTATAAAGGTGATCAATCTCTACCTGTTTATTGATAAGCTAACTAAGTGAAAGTAACTTTAGTAACTTTTACTTTGAGTACTATTTATACGAGCTACTTTCTACTTGAATTTTAAATATTTAATGTATGACTTAATTATACTTAATTATATAACTATCACCTGTGGGCTCTACTTTCATTGGTGATTGGTTGGATTGAGAGAATAGTGAATATAGAGCTATAGTGAGTGATGAGTAGCATAGATTTTTAATTGGAGATTTATAGTATAGACTGGGTGTGGCTTGACTGATCCAGAAGCCACGCCCATAATAAAGGCACTTTATTTATTTCCCCCCACAGTGGTAGGTCAGGACAAAGCCGTGTTTTAGATGCTTTTAGTTTAAAAAGACATTTGCTTTCATTTGGACGCTCCTAAAAAAGCCTCTCAGCAACACATCCATCATCTGTCAGTGTTTGAAACATTAGCTCTGTCTGTAAGTGATGCAGATCACTGTGAATCTGTTACGGAGAAAAAAACAAGCCGCGAGCTGATCTTTACAGCTGTTAGTGACTAAGATTATTTACATATTTATGCTTTATTATTTTGGAGCAGTTTGTGAATTCACAGTGAGTCATGATGCAGAAACCTGTGATACTGACTGTAGCTGTGTTTACCATTACAGTTTTTATCAAAATAAAAGCAATACGTTTTTAAAGTCATTTTGGGTATATTTGTTGTTACTTTGTGTGTTTTTGGAGTAATTTTTGCATAACTGATGCATTATTTATAGTCAACTTCTTTGTTTATTTTAGTTGTTTTAAGTGTATTTTGTTGTTATTCTGTATATTTCTCTGCAATGCATGTTCTTCGTGTTTTGTTGGTTTGGTTTTTGAAGTCATTTTGTGTATGTTTGTTGTTATTTTGTGTGTGTATGTTGTTATTTTGTGTATGTTTGTTGTTATTTTGTGTATGTTTGTCATTTTGTGTATGTTTGTGTTATTTTGTGTATGTTTGTCATTTTGTTATGTTTGTTGTTATTTTGTGTGTATGTTGTTATTTTGTGTATGTTTGTTGTTATTTTGTGTATGTTGTTGTATTTGTTGTATGTTTTTTGTTATTTGTGTATGTTTGTGTTATTTTGTGTATGTTTGTTGTCATTTTGTGTATGTTTGTTGTTATTTTGTGTATGTTTGTTGTTATTTTGTGTATGTTTGTGTTATTTTGTGTATGTTTGTTTGTCATTTTGTGTATGTTTGTTGTTATTTTGTGTATGTTTGTTGTCATTTTGTGTATGTTTGTTGTTTATTTTGTGTATGTTTGTTGTATTTTGTGTATGTTGTTGTTATTTTGTGTATGTTTGTTGTCATTTTGTGTATGTTTGTTGTTATTTTGTGTATGTTTGTTGTTATTTTGTGTGTTCTGTATTTCTGTACTCGTTTTGTATATCTTTGTTGTTGTTTTGTATATTTTTTCGAGGGGTTTATTTGTGTATTTGTATTGTCACCTTGTTTGTTTTGGGAGTTATTTTGATTATTCTACTTGTTTTTTGTATTGCTTTGTTAAATATTGTTTGCTGTGTACATTTTATGCGTATTGTTTTCTTTCATTTTTGTATATTCTTGGTTTCGTTTTGAGAGTGATCTTTGTGTATTTGTGTTGCTGTTTTGCATAATTAATCATCATTTTGCACAATTCTGTTCTCATTTTGTGTATTTTTGTTGTTTTCTATATTTTGTAGTTTTCTAAATTTTTCTAAAGTTGTATTATTTCCATTACTTTTGGAAATGCACAAAATCTAAATAGATTAATAAAATCTGGTGATGGTCACATGACCACTTCACTGTGAGAAAACATGACTCGGTCGTTGTGGACAGAAGAGAAGACCCAGATATTTATTATTATTAGACTTAATAACGATTATTAGACTTAATAATAATTAGTGATTATTAGACTTATTAATAATTAGTGATTATTAGATTTAATAATGATTAGTGATTATTAGACTTAATAATGATTAGTGATTATTAGACTTAATAATAATTAGTGATTATTAGACTTAATAATGATTAGTGATGATTAGACTTATTAATAATTAGTGATTATTAGATTTAATAATGATTAGTGATTATTAGACTTAATAATGATTAGTGATTATTAGACTTAATAATAATTAGTGATTATTAGATTTAATAATGATTAGTGATTATTAGACTTATTAATAATTAGTGATTATTAGATTTAATAATGATTAGTGATTATTAGACTTAATAATGATTAGTGATGATTAGACTTAATAATAATTAGTGATTATTAGACTTAATAATAATTAGTGATTATTAGATTTAATAATAATTAGTGATTATTAGACTTATTAAAAATTAGTGATTATTAGACTTAATAATAATTAGTGATTATTAGATTTAATAATAATTAGTGATTATTAGACTTATTAATAATTAGTGATTATTAGACTTAATAATGATTAGTGATTATTAGATTTAATAATGATTAGTGATTATTAGATTTAATAATGTTTAGTGATTATTAGACTTATTAATAATTAGTGATTATTAGATTTAATAATGATTAGTGATTATTAGACTTAATAATAATTAGAGATTATTAGACTTAATAATAATTAGACTTAATGATGATTAGTGATTATTAGATTTAATAATAATTAGTGATTATTAGACTTAATAATGATTAGTGATTATTAGATTTAATAATAATTAGTGATTATTAGACTTAATGATGTTTAGTGATTATTAGACTTATTAATAATTAGTGATTATTAGACTTGTTCTAAGGAGGTTTTGAGCGTTACCAGGCCCCGCCCCCAAAACAACTTTCAATGGAAACACCTTCAAACAAACATTAGACTTTGTGGAAACTTTAGAAATATTGTTGTTGTTTTTTTGGTTGTTTTTTTTGCAAAGAACTAATGGCAACACAACTATAGTGAGTGTGTGCTTTGAGAGTGATTGGGCTCCCTCCTGTTTCCACTCAGGTGTGCTTCCTTCCCTAATTGGCCTGTAATGGAAACCCAGCTTCAGAGAGAAGTGGTCATGTGACCAGGAACATCATGTCCTGTGATGTGTTATAGTGTAAAAAGTGTTTCAATTGAGCTTTAACCAAACATTTAATATTTAATATCTGATAAACCTCCTCATGATATTTGAGTTATAAATTCAGTTTCATTACCAGTTTTTATTGAACTATTTAGATTTTGTTCATTTCCATAATGGAAACACAGCTTGTGTCTGTGTCTGTGTCTGTGTCTGTGTGTAACATCTCCTGTAAACTGGGATTAGTTTAAGTGTCCAAAGATGCTCTGTGTGGATAAGTGTATGTATACGTTAGATATCAGTTTCCTGTTTCTATCATTGATCCGTGAGCCAATCACATGAGAGGAGAGGGAAAGTAAAAGCACTAAAGGCTTTTTCTTTATCACCTAAATCTAAAGCTGGAATTCAGTTTTCATGCTGTTGTTTGTTCTAATGAGTTTTTCTATAAAATGTTCTCCACATTATCACCACATAGGGAAGATGACAGCAGCTCATCAAGTGCTGAAATAAAATGAGAATTAATGAGGTCTTTTTGTCATGGTGCGTCTGGACTCCTGCTGTCTCTCTCTCCTCTCTCTCTCTCTCTCTCTCTCTCTCTCTCCTCTCTCTCTCTCTCTTCTGGCTATGGTTCTGAGAGCTGAGGAAGCACAGACGGGTTCTTTGACTGCAGCAGTGATGCTATCAGCGCTAGTTGCACAGTCTGGCCTTTGTCTTCCTCGTCTTCCTCTCTCCTCTGCTTTGGCGTCGCTCCCTCGTCAGGTTTCTTGTTGCTCATGGAATTTTTTTTTTTTTTTTAAACATTGAATAATGAGAGGTGTAAATCAAGCCAGGGAAAGAAAATCTGTGGCTTTCAGGGAATCCCGGGGAGGAGAGAAAAGATTTAGTGTATGTGTGTGTGTGGGAGTGTGTGTTACACTGTAGAGATGTTGTAAAAGTGACGTGAAAAGGACAGAAAAGAACAGTGTATAAGTTCCTCTGTGCAGACGCTGCTTCTTTGTGAACAATAAACTTATTTTGTGACTAGTGTGAGTGCAACGCTGCAATGAGCGAGCATGAAGAGGCCTGGTTAACGCTGGGGTACAGGTAATGTAGGTTGGGGGTTCTCAACCTTGAGTTCGCAAGACACTGGGAGGAGGTCAGCATGCCTTTAAGAAACTCAGAATAACTTCTGAACAATTTGAGCCCATTTTGCCTATTTTTACCATTTTTCTGAAACTCCAACAAACTTTCCATATTTAAACCATTTTCATCACTTTTTTTTTGCCATATTTTTACCTCTTTTAAATGCATTTTTGCTACATTACTCCCATTTCTGACACTTCTACATCACATTTCAATGACTTTTCTGAACATTTTTTCCACTTTCAAGACATTTTCAAAAACTATAAAGCGTTTCCACTACTTTTCCACCTAATGTCAGATATGTTGACCATTTATTGTCACTTTTAACCTCTTTTCATCATCTTACATGCTTATTTTTGCCAACATTTACAATTTGTCATGCTTATTATTTGCCAGTTTAAACTAATTGTTCCTACTTTTTAAATTAGATGACCCCAATTCCCCTCCCCCCATTTTTACCACTTTAAGCCAATATTGACACTTTGAACTTATTTCACCACCTTTTCCCCTATTTTTGGTCACTTTGAACCCATTTTATTAGTGATTAAAACAATGATTTCCATCTTTAAGATGACTATAATAATAATAAACTTCCTGGATAACAGTGGATATTTTTCAGATGAATAAATAAATGTGGTTATTAAGGATGTCGCGAACCGATCACATGGTTTCAGACTTGATCGCAATCAGACGTTATCTCCCGATCAGGACTCGGATATGTGTGTATATTTATTATGATTATAGGAGTGGGCGGTTTACCGCTTCATACCAAATACCGGTATATATTTTTGTTATGATATACATTTTTAATATACCACCGTACCGGTATATTGATCACACAACGTTCGTATCGTTATGCAACATTGAAGCCTTTTCAATGTTGCACTGTGAAGGTAAACAGTAGCGCTATGGTTACCATGGCTACGGTGTAAATGGATAAGAAAGCTCTGATGCTGCAGAACGAGTAGAACATGATGACACAGAAGAACTTGTGTCAAAAAGAGGAGGAGCCTGTCTGTTGTATGGTCATCAGAACAAGTTGGATGCGGAGGTGGAGAGTTCGACACAAGTTTCTCACACGTTTGTGAACAAATGAGTTCAACATCAGGTAAATCATTTGTTCTGTTTGGAAGAGACCAAACGTATCGTTAGCCTCTCTGCTAATAGGCCTGATGCTAATGTGTGTGCGCGCTGTGTACAGATGTTGAGGGCGTGTTTGTGTGTGCGCTCACGCCAGTGTTTGTGTGATTTGTGTGTGTGTGAGAATAGACCATCCTACGTCAATCTACTGCAGTATTTTCTAAATCAAGCGCCTACAGCAGAAGGTGCAGGTGTGTTCTAAATCAACCTCTATCTGCAGACCTCACACTCTTTATTTAGGAAGCAGCTAATACTTTACATGCTCTGCACCTGCAATGCCAACAAATGAAGTTGTCATACTTTTCATCAAGAAAAACATACATTTTAATCTGTGAAACAAATGAGGAGAGTAAACATTATGGCCTTACTTTACAGCACTGTAACACTTTTACATGTCTGTTGGGTATTTTAGGATGAAGCACTATTCATTTTTATATTATGCATTTGTATTTGATAATATTTAATCTTGTACTAAAGTCTAATGTGATTTTTTACTTATTTTTTTAATGTATTGCTTGATTGATCAAGTTACGTCACAGAATTGCTCTGTTTAGGGTTGAATGTTAAATAAGGTGAATAAAATAAATAAGGGACGTCCTGGATCTGTTTTTTTTTAGCTCTTTATCTTTTAATGTATCATAAACGTATCGGATCAGGACTCTGTATCAGCCAATTCTCAAAATCAAAGGACTTGGACTCGGGGGCTAAAAACATTCATAGTGGTTATCACAGATTCATAGAACAATAAACCATCATTTTACTGACTTTATGGATGGACCCCAAAAATCTCTCCCCTTTATTCCCCCTTATAGATGGTCCTGTCTCCACATGACTGTTCTTCAATGTTCATGTCTGTGTTCAACCACCTTCAGCTACAGTGGGGGTCCCTGCTCTCTGGGCAACATGTATAATAAATCATATCTAAAAAAGGATTGTTCTTTAATTACATTCTTTTGTTTTTTTTAAAAAGTGTTTTTTGGAATGATTTCATACCTGGGAGGATATGGTGGGGGGTACGAGGGTAAAGGAGTTAAGAGGGAATTAAACTAAATGACAATTACAATCAATGTCTGTTACAATCAGGGACTTATTACAATATTCATTACATTAATGAAACAGATTTTATTCACATTACTTCAAACATCATTATTCCTAAAAAAAAAAAAAGCCTGTGTGACTTTTATAACCAGAAACAGTAAATAAAGATATCTTTATCTCTTTTTATGTATGAATGTGTAAAAGCAGGTCATAAAGCAGATCCCTGTGGGAACAGTTCATTCCATGTTATAAGTGGGTTACGTTAAGCTAATATCTCCTGAATCTGTCGCTGTGAGGAATGCTCTATTCCTCTGACTTTGTTCTCTATAGAAAATAGCCACAGGAAGACTTTGTTCCTGGAAGTGCCTGAGTCTCCACATTTCTCTGATTTATTCCAGAACGCTCTCATTGTGTGAGGCTCTCTGTGTGAAACACTTTATTCTGGAGCATGTGTGGTTTTTCTTTTTCTGCAGGAACTCTCAAAGTATTTATATATTCACAGTAGAAACTAAAAGAAAATAAATCACTTTTTTATTCACATTTTATTACAAAACAATCTGTGTTTGACTATGGAGGACGGACAGTGACTGAACATGCAGTAGAACATGAACCATAACTCATTAAACAGCACATTTTCATTTAGTTTTAGTCATAGTCTTTTGACTAAAATGCATTAGTTTTAGTCCAAATGTAGTTATCAGGACTATTTCAGTTATAGCCTAAATTTATTAAACTAAATGACTTTAAGATCTGGAACTTCATCACAATATTCTCGATTAATTAATTACAGAAAAATAATGCACTAATAAAGAAAATTAAAAACGCACACTCAAAACAGTGCGGAACCTTTCTTATTCCATGAGTTCCTGGTATACCCATAATACTGATGCACAGACCACAACACAAGAAACAGGAGAACCAGAGGAGAAGTCGTTGCTTTGCTTTGTTCAGGTTAATTTTAGTTTAAATAAAACACTGGATTGAAAAATAAAGCCACGTTGTGTGAAAATTGTTAGAGAAGCTAGCAACTCAATGCTAAACATGCAGCAGCTAGCACATCAATGCTAAACATGAAGCAGCTAGCACCTCAATGCTAAACATGCAGCAGCTAGCACATCAATGCTAAACATGAAGCAGCTAGCACCTCAATGCTAAACAGGTAGCAGGTAGCACCTCAATGCTAAACATGTAACAGCTAGCACCTCAATGCCAAACATGCAGCAGCTAGCACCTCAATGCTAAACATGAAGCAGCTAGCACCTCAATGCTAAACATGTAGCAGCTAACACCTCAATGATAAACATGTAGCAGCTAGCTTCTCAATGCTAAACACGTAACAGCTAGCACCTCAATGCTAAACACGTAGCAGCTAGCACCTCAATGCTAAATATGTAGAAGCTAGCACCTCAATGCTAAACATGTAGCAGCTAGCACAGTTTAACAGATGTAGATTAACTGAGAGTAGCAGCATGCTTAACCAGTGATGAAGACACGAAGGATGAAGAAGACCTTAGAGGGTGGGGTGTGTGGCGTGTGGGCGGGGCCTCGTGATTAACAGATGCTAACCTGGCCACTTCCTATAATTTCTAAACATTAGGTTTACACTTTAAATTTTGATTCAACATTTAGATTTAAATGTAACATTTACATTTAGAATTAATGCAACAGTTAGATTAGTTTTAACATTTATATTTAAATTTAACATTTAGATTTAGATTTAAATTTACATTTAAATTAAACATTGAAATTTAAAATTTAGATTTAAATTTAACATTTAGATTTTCATTCAACTTTTAGATTTTGACTTAATGCTTTTAGATTTAACATTTAATTTACATTTAAAATTTACATCTACATATAACATTTGCATTTAGATTCAACATTTAGATTTAGATTTAACATTTTGATTTTAATTTAAAACTTTTAGATTTACATTTAACATTTAAATTTAGATTTAACATTTACATTTATGTTTATTTTTCATGTGTACACAATTTTAGCAGTGACAGAAAATGCTGTTGTACATGAATTTGTCTCAAATGAAAGAAAAATTGAGCTAAATGTTCAACATATGTCGTTTATGAAACAGTGGTAGAGTTTTAACAGAGGTCAGAGGTCATTAACACACCTCTGCCAGGTGAACGTACTGTAGCGTCTACGACGTTAGAAACCGCTTCCACTTTTAAAAAGAAAATGAGTTTTTGTTGAAATGTTTGATCAGCCTGACATTGTCTTGTTTCATGAGATAAATAGATCGTGACTTATGTTCGTAAACACTTTTTGTACAAAGTCAATATACATTTACTACTGTAGGAGGAACATCAGAAGTGACAGGAGGTGTCGGAATGTTCCGCGGGGGACGCTTTGATCGTTCTTCAAACTTTATCTGAATTGATAGCAGTAGAAAAATAAACTCTATTGCTTCTGGCGTCTTTTATTGAAGAATAAGCTCTCAAACTTTGAGCTTCCATTTCCTCAGAAAAACCATTTTCAATAAATGCGTTGGATTATTATCAAAAGGATACGTTGATTGTTTTCTTTTGTAAATGATGGAAAAAACATCCAGATTTGAATGGAGTTTGGATTCCTCTGTCGTTTACCCAGAACTCTTTGCGTGTCTGGCATTGTTTGCCTCCATTTGCTGGGATAGAAAGTCTCAGAGCTTTCCTGGAAAATGACTGAAGCTCACAAATGGGAATAAACACGGTGCTTTCACTTGGCAGAGCTTTAGACATTTGGAGCAAACTTCAACTTTCTTGGTGTGAATTTACTTCTTAAATCTGCTTCAAACAATCTGACAGATAAATATCAGGAATGAGCGTCACGGCAGCTTTACACAGAGAAAAGAACATTTTCCCCTCATTAATAAATGTTTTATTTATCTCCATTGTGCACGCTGTTGAATTAAGATATTTAAAAGTAAAATATCACTTCTCACTAATATTGATCAAAATATTTAAATGTAACATTTGTCCATTAATCTATTTATTCTCCACATAAATTCAAATTTTGATCACTTCTTAATTAAAAAATATGCTGTATGTAGCTTTTAAGAGTTTGAGAGTGAATAAATACCTGTATTATAATATGATTTTATAATAAAGTAGATAATAAATGTTCTCTTTAGAAACAGTCGCAGACGTACTCGAAACCGTCTCAAGGAGAAAAAACACTGTCACGAAAAAAAAACGTTTCTATTTTTGTGTATTCTAACACTATGTACGCATTCTTTTCGTGCTATGGGACACGACTTTCAAACTCTGAACCCCGTGTTACACGACAACGTTTTAAAGTGAAAAGCTAAAGTTTTGCCGTGTTTTCCTGTGTCCGTTTACACGGCAACAACGTGTTGGTGTTTGAGAACTGAACCTGTTAAAAAACGTTTTTGAAAAGGGCTTCCGTCTCCGTGTAAACAGGGAACAGACACTTTGTGAGACACAGGTAGGGTTGGGCATCGAGCACCAATTGGTCCCGGACTAACGTTCCCATTCTCCCGAAAATGTTAACATTTGAAATTTGATTCCTACTTTCCGAAGGAAAAAAGCTGCTGAACACCAACAAAGAAGAATACACAGGAAGGGTTTGCGTTATCGTGTACTCGGCGGTCCCCCTTTCCTCACCGAAGGGTGCAAACGGCTTCAGCCCCCACCACGGGGCTGCTCCGCACCCCTTAGCCAGTCGGCCTCCCCCATCAAACGACACATCTCTCAGCCCGCTCCGAGGGCCACGACGGATTCACCGCCAGTGCTTTTGTGGGGCAACGATAGGTTTTGAAACAGGGAGGGGAGGGTGAGTGTGGTTTCTGTACAACTCTCACTATTCTACATACTGCAGCTTTAATAACCTGTTTAATCTCCAGTCATGGATAGTGTGCAAACTAAAGTCTTACCTCACCTTTTGTGATGTTTTTTGATTAAACAAAATGTAAATATTTAATTTAAAAAGACTAAAAAAGTACAAATACCAAGAGAATAAGACATAAATTGTTGCTGCGTTTGACCTTCTGTTTGAAGGATGGTTTATGGCTATTTTTAAAAATTAATTTTGACTGTCAGAGTAAATGTTTGGTTTGACTCAATGTCAGTGTTTGAGCCCCGAAATGGAAATTCATCCAGATAATTATTTTACATCCTCTGAGTAATATTTTCATCATTGTTACTGATTTTTATTTTATTTTGTGAAGAATCAGATGTTAAAATCTTTTTAAAAAAACACAAAGTCGCATATTTAGTTTTCTTCTCCTGTATTAATTTTGCTCTGCATCCCTGTTGTATTTAATCATTAACATGGTGTTTACCATGTGTGCAGCAGCTCTTTATTAATATTAAACTGACAGTATGCAGACAGTGAGCTGTATTCTTCTCCTCCTCTGATCTATTCTTCTGTCTGTGGGTCGTCCATCGTGCGTCCTCACATTATTCCTCCATAATATCCCATCATCTGTCCCCTCTGCCTGTGATTGATTCTTCTCCCAGCTCCTCATCGTCAGCAATCACACGGATCAGCGCCGTTGATCCAGCTGGATTCTAGAGAGAGGATAGTGTGTGTGTGTGTGTGTGTGTGTGTGTGGTGTGTGTGTGTGTGTGTGTGTGTTGTGTGTGTGTGTGTGTGTGTGTGTGTGTGTGTGTGTGTGTGGTGAGCTAATTCATCCATTTATATTTATTTATGCTAAACCAGGATTAAAAACAATGGCAATTCAATTGAGTTGCTTTGTTAATTCACTGATTTTTCCACATCCTTCACGTGGATGATGTAGATTGTTGAGACCTTTGTGCTGCACTCGTGCACCAATGAACCGCAGGGTTAGCAAAACACAGAGAGAGCTGATTGGACGGACAAAAGGAGCTCAGAATCACAGAACCAGAGCTGTGCGACGCACTCACACTAAACATTTACAGCTCAATCACTTTCACAGTTATTATGCATCTCTGGAAGCAGTCTCACTCCAGAGGGTTGTGGTTATACCGGGCATCGTCGCCCCACAGTGGGCGTTGATTCCACCGTTGGGATGGTCCACTAGTTTTTTTAGTGTAAAGTGACTAAAATGGGCCAAAAAACAGTAAAGAGTTGGCCAGAAATGGGCAAATAAAGAGGGAACCAGGTGAACAAAATGTGGCAAACAATAGTGAAATAGGTTGCCAAAACAAATTAAAGAAAGGACAAAAATTGGATTAAAGTGTCAAAAAGAACTTAGGGAAAAAATGGATATTTATTGCAGAAAGTAGCTAAATCTGAAATTGAAAATGGGACGAAGGACGTTACAAAATGGCCAAAAGAATATAGGTAAAAAGGGGTGTAAAAAGTTTTCCGTTTTCAAGGTTTTCTGGGGAATAATAATTAAATTTTAGACATAAAAGCCACATGTCAGCATCACTGACTTAATAATGACTTCTAGGTGATTATGTGCAGAAAATGCCAGGGCTTTTTTTTGTCCGTGTCTTTTCCTCCTGATTTCAGCGACTTTCAGCACAAATACAGGAAGATTATTGTGTCCCAGATTCTTCATCACGATGTGTGCTTAACTTTAATTTTATCATCATATTTTGTGAATTTAACTCTTAATTCATTACTTTGTCTTTTCATATTGGATTGGATTCACTGATGGAAGTGTTTGAGCGTTAATTAAATATCAGTGACATGCAACCACAGCTAAACGAAATATAAGTGTTACATGTCACGTAGACGGTTCTACAGTGAAGGTCACCTGATCACAATAGCTTCACTCACACACACCAGCGTTCTACATGTGACTGATATATTTATGTTTGTTAGGTGCACATCCAGGTGTGTGCATAGGTGTGTATACGCTTTAATGTGTATGCACAATAAAGCGTCTGCAGACGTGTTAACACGGTAACACTATGGATGACCATGAATCAATATTGCTTCAGACTCACTGCTCCACTGATCTCCTTCAGACCATGTTTTAACGTCAAAGTCTCGTGTCGTGTTGATGTCTGGCCAGAATCAGCTGATCAGATGTGTAATTTACGTGTGATCACTGATGGTGACATATGAGGGTGTGCTGACACAGCGCTGCTCAGACCTACTGGATGATGGTCAGTAGATCATCTTCAAATAATGCAGACTGATAGACAGACTGTGTAGCTGTATTAACTCAGATCAATGGTAGATCAATAGGACGGTTTCTGTCCTAATCTGACTTTTTAGTTACAGGACCTGATGGAGCACCCACAATAAAATAGGGGGGAAAATATCATTAGGTTTTAAAGCTGTTTAAAAAAAAAAAAAAAACACTCATTTAAATAGGGGCAGTCTGCACCAGTTCTGCATGTGCACTAATGATTGCAGCAATCTTAGTGAATTCCACACAGCAGGTGAGGAAACTGCGTCACTAAAGGATTTAAGGAATTAACTGGATTACCACCCTTTATTTAAGGTCTTTGTGAATCCGACCATCAGTGTTATGTATGTTGCTGATAGCGATAGTCATAACATCAGGCAGAGACCTTGGTGAATGCTATCAGTGTAGCAGGAGAAAGTTCTGTAATTACATATCACTTAGTATTACTAGTGTGATTTTAAGTGTATTAGTATTACTAGTAGTCATAGTATCTGTTTTACTACTAAAGGTTTTTGTGGAACTAGTGCATGAGTAAACCTTTCTAGTAAAGCAAAATCATCTTGTAGTAGAACATTTTGTGTTACTAATAGTACTAAAGACTAAAAAGTGTTACTAGGGATCTTTTTTTACTAACTCTTCCTCTCTTTGATGGTTAGTTGGTGAGTAGTTTTAGTTTTGTGCTTTAATTTGTTTTGTACTGTAAGTGTTTGATTCTGAGACGGAGCCTCATCTAAACCTGTGAAGGACAGACTCAGGGTTGTGGGCGTGGCCTGAGGTCTTCATCGTGTATTGTGTAAAGGAGTTATTTTTCTAGGAAATAATTCTAAACATGCATTTCTTATTGCCATAGTTTCATGATGAAGAAGCTATGAATTCTGCTGTCAGAATAATTCCTAAAATAGAATCAGTGCTTCAAAAATTCAAAGTGAAACCATACTCTTATGGTATATTTAATTCCTTTCACAGCAGCAGGTGTAAGAGGAATGTTTCAGAGTGGATAAGATGAAAAAAGCTGGTGTTTGAAGAGGTTGAAAGTAAAGCAATGTGATTATATGAAAGAAGGGCAGCAGGAGATACTTTTAGAAGAAATGAGTTTTCAGGCTTTGGTGAAGAATGAGGGAGAAGCTGGAGTTAGAAGGTCAATCAGCTTTTAGAAATGAGATGGAGACGAGCAGCATTATGACTATATATTATTATAATTATTCCTGTTCTCCATCTTCTCTGAGGTCATTGTTGGATAATGATTTCAATATTTAATTCTGTCAGAAACTGAAAAAGCAGCTTTAGAATAATAAGGTTATCACGTTTTTACTCTGTCATGTAATAAGGATGTAACAATCATCACTATTATTATTATTATTATTATTATATTATTATTATTATATTATTATTATTATTATATTATTATTATTATTATTATTATTATTATTATTATTATTATTATCATTATACTATTTCTATTATTTTCTATAATAATCTCCTTTTTGAAACCACGGCATCTACAAAACACACAACTCAGCACCAGTCGATGTTATTATGGTGTTATTTCTGGTGATAGCAGCAAGACTATTGCATTAATCATTTATCTTAATTGTTTTTAATATTATTTGATTATTCCAATAATTTTCTTAAAGTGTCACACACTATAGCTTGTCAATCACTCATATGATCAAATAGTTCACAATAATCTTTAGGTTACAATTCAAATAATTTAAAGGCAGGAAGGTCAAGGGTTCAAGTCTTGGTTTTGAAAGTTCGGTCATTTTTATATGAGTTTGCATGTTTTCCCTGGACATGCCTGGGTTTTCTGGGTACTGTGGTTTCGTTTAAGCTAAATTAAGACAGTACTATACTACAATCATCCAAATGATGGATAAGAACTGGCAATATTTAAATAAATATTACTTTTTTATTTTATTTTATTTTATTTTAAATAATTTTTTAAGGCACCACATTTTTTTTAAACCATTATTTAACCAGAAATTCCAGTTGAAATTAACAATCTTTTTTCCAGAGGAGACCTAGGGAGGCTTAGATTGGCTGCAGCAAACACACAAGCACACAAACAATTATTTACAATACTGTACATATTACTCTACACCACCGCTGTGTTTTTTTTACAATAAAAAAGCAATAATGTCACGTATATCAACAAGCATATGTTGTTTAACTAAAGACAAACACCAGATGAGGGTTAATAATCACTGTATATGTTAAAATTGTGGATTTATTAAGTACAATGTTTAATAAAATGTGTTTTTTTCTTTTACTAAATCAGCAATACTATCAGTAAACAACATTTTTTAACATTAAACAAACTCAATATCAGGATTAATATCCATGGGTGTTGTTAAAACAGTGTAATTATTAAATAAAATGTGCAATAAACTAGGATTCTTATGCTTAAAGACAGCAACATCACCACTTATGTAAGTAAGAAGCATTAAACATTAAAAAAACACAATAGATTTATAATGACTAAATGTTAAATAAAAAGTGCATTTATTTAGTACATGTTCCAATAAACTGTTATTTTTTAGACCTGAGGACAGCAATAATGTTGGAAAAAACCAAGATTTTAATGTCATTTATAATTTGTTAAGAGGGAGACTGTGAGAGAGGAATTGGAATTCCATCACCATGGTGATGCTAAACAACAGTATGCTTGGCTTTCAAGTCAAGATGAAAGTTATTCAGTCTCTGACTCTGTGATAGAGCATCATTTTGACTTTCATCTCTACAAACCTTGAGACATTTGAGCTCCTTATTCCTCAAAAGTGCAGATTTTTTACTTCATTGGATATCATGGATCTCCAAGCTGAGCAGATTTTAAGGCGCGTACAGGCCATGATCACAGAGGAGAACCACAAGGGTTCCATCCAACGGAGACTCACCTGTCACCTCGCAGTGATTGTTACAGAGCGAGTTGGACCAAGTGGAGACCACCCTAAGATAGGTCCCCCCAGAGAGAAACATCGGAGCCATCCTGAGGCTGAGACCACCTACCAACCATTGGAGTGGCTCTCCCTGCACCAGGACTCCACTGACTACTATATAGCCAGGATCCCACAGAGCGAAGCCACAGCGGAGGAAATGCTGGTTCAAACACCAACTAGCAAGAAAAGGAAGGCTGAAGAAGAGCTGAAGGATGCAACCCCAAGCAAGAAATGCTGCTTGGACAACCATGAAGTTCAAGAGAGGAAACCAAGAAAAATCCTCAAATCTCGAAGAAGGTCTTCACCCAAAGTACAAAAAGAGAAGATCAGAACAGATTCTGAGGTTAAATTGATCAGCGACTCTTTACTTTTAAATGATTTTGGGCTCACTCCCCAATCCACAAATGAACCCATGAATTCAGCCGCAGCAGACAAAGCAGCCCACATTTTTTTGGCAAATCCAGCCATGACCCCCAAATCTGGGTCTCCCAATGCTCCCGTTGATTTTCTTTCACCTTTCTTGTCTGAAATGAAAACTAAACCGGTAGACAACCTAGTCATGGTCAACAGAAGCAGAGAGGACTTCCAAGCAAAATATGTAGAATTTGGTGAGCTCGGTGAAGGTGGTTTTGGATCAGTCTTTGCTGGAACACGCATAGCCGACGAGAAAGATGTTGCCATTAAGCATATTCCTCGAGACAAAGTCAACTACATGATGGTGAAATTCCAGGATCAATATTCGTTGGAGATTTCTGAGGTGGTCCTTATGGCACAGGCGGCCGGTCACCTCAACCAGGGCAGTGTGTCAAACCCTGGCGTCATCGGCTTGGTGGACGTGTTTGAACTTGAGAATGAGGTGTTAATTATTACGGAGCTATCCTGGTGCGAAATGGACATGGATCATTTTTATGGATTCAAAAATGAACAGATCTCAGAGCACGAGGCAAAAATCATCTTTAAACAACTGATAGATGTGAGCCTGCGAATGCATAAAAACGGGGTCTTTCACAGCGATATTAAGGGAGGAAACATCCTGGTGTCCGTGGACAGAGAAGACCCCTCAGTGAAGATCATAGACTTTGGCTGTGGAAATTGGGTCACAGAAAAGCCCTATGAGACATATTTTGGTCCTATACCCAACGCACCACCAGAGTTCTTCCTTCAGTACTACTACCAGGCAGAGCAGGCCACAGTGTGGCAAATAGGGCTGGTCCTGTGGAGCTATTACTGTGAAGAAGTGTTCAAGCTCACAGACTACATTAAAAACCCAAACCTCCCCGTGAACCATTTGTCTCATGATGGCAAAGACTTTTTGAAACGGTGCCTAACCATCGACCCCAATCAGCGATCAAGATTGGAAGACCTTAAGCTTCATCCTTGGCTGAACTAAAAGTCTCCCAAGCTTGACAGTCATATTTGGTGGAGACAAAACCACGGACAAGCCGCCAGGGGGCGTAACCGTAAATGCTCGTGTTTTACATCGCTTTGGATAAAAACGTCTGACAATTTAAAAATGTAATTATAATAAATGATTGTTCTACTTATTTCTTTCCGTTCATCATGTCTGATTTTGTAACAAACAATTCATATTAGTATATTTTGACAAATCTGTAAGCACTTTACATGTACAATCCACTGCTGTAAATAAAATGTAAGCAAACACTGTTCTGTTCGCTGTCAGAGTCCAACAACTTGGCAATTCAGCCCACTAGCAAAAACATGTTTCTATGAAAGTTTTTTGCTTGTTTTTAATGCCTTATATATCTTTACCTCCATTGTAAAGTTTTTGAAAACATATCATCCTCATTCATGCCGTGTTATGCCCTATAGTGGTTAAACAAGTGGTCACTGGTTCAAATCTCAACCGAGCCGTCACTGTTGGACATTAAGTATATTTCTTCGCCCTTCTTTATGCCTGACATAGCCTCATCTCCGTTTCGAGGCGTTTGACATGTTTTGCCCGTTGTTATCCCTTATTATAGCTTTACCTCCGTCTCAAGGCGTTAGAAACTTTTTTGCCCGTTTTGATGCCTTACTATTGTCTTTCCTCCGTTTTAAAGCTTTTGAAAAGAATCACCCTTATTCATGCCGTGTTATGGCCAAGTGGTTAAAGAAGTGGGCTTGTCGTCGGAGGGTCACTGGTTTAAATCTCACCCTAGTCACCACTGTTGGACAGTAAGTACCTGTATATTCCTTTTTAAGTTTTTTTGTCCTTTTTGATGCCTTGCTATAGCCTTACCTTCATTTCAAGGCGTTTGAAATTTTTTCGGCAAGGCATTAAAAAATACAACAGCCTAAAGTTTTCCTTAGTGTGTTAAAAACACAGTTAAAAGTTAGTCAAAGTGTTTTCAAGAATTTTCGAGCAAAACAATTTACATAAAAGCCAAAGAAGGAAGTCATTGTTAGTTAATGAACATCTGATGTATTTTAATCCACATAAACTTGTGTAAAATACACAAAAAAACAAGATATACATGTAAAAAACTGCAGATTTCCACCTAAAAAGGATCAAATGCTAAACAATTACTGTTACATATTTGATGTTTTCATCAATTTCCTTTAAAACAAAAACTATGAATCATATTATAAATGAAAAACACAGTCTGGGATTTCCCTGAAGCTGAAACTGGCCTCAAATCATCCACTGATACCAGTTTCAGTCACAACAGTAGAGTTATTATTACTCATCAACCTTTGGGTGTTGACACTGGGGTATGTACACACACACACACACGCACACACACACACACACACACACACAACACACACACACACACACACACACACACGTACACACACACAGGAACAAAAGGCTGTGAAGTAACTTTAATTCGTCGTCCAAACCTCAACAAGCCTGATCTCCTCTCAGCATGTTTTATTCTCACTAATTCCTTAAATCTACAACATTTCTGTCTGAAAAACACCAGAGTGTAAACCCCAGTCCCTCCTTCTGTCTGCAGCTCCACATCATCACATCATCCAACTCACTACAACTTATTCATGCTCTCACTGATCTATGATGTGTTACATTAATGGAGAACATATTAAACATTTATTGTCTGTACGTCTCATTTCAGCACTCTTTATTTTGGTTGATGTGTGTTTTTCAAGTCATTCTGTGTATTTTTGTGGTCATTTTGTAGTTTTGGAGTCATTTTTTGTAGTTTATTGTCTTCGTTTTCCTTATGTTTATTTTCTGTCATTTTGAATGATTTGTGGAGTAATTTTGTGTGTTTTTCTTTCATTCTGTGTATTTTTGTTGTTGTTTTGTGTTTGTGGCGTACGTTTTGTGTTTCTTGATTGTGCTCTTGTGTACCAGCCATACCAGTCTGTCATTTCCCGATCCCATTAGATCTGTGAAGATAAGCAGGTCTGGGTCTGGTCAGTAGATGATGGAGGCCACTGAGAATTCCAGGGGCCACAGTGGGGGACAGTAGGTATCTGTCATTGTGTCCTTGGGCAAGGCACTTCACCCACATTGCCTAGTATGAATGTAGTGTGTGAATGTTGGTGGTGGTGGGAGGGGCCTACACTGTAGCGGCCTCGCTTCCATCAGTCTGCCCCAGGGCAGCTGTGGCTACATTAGTAGTTTACCACCACCAAGTGTGAAGTAAATGAATAATCCATTAATTCTGTAAAGTGACATTGAGTGTCCAAAAAAGCGCTATATAAAATTGATGCATTATTATTATTATTATTATTATTATTATCCTTTTGTGTATTTTTCTGTAATTTTGTGTAGTTTGTGGATCCGTTGAAACCTGGATCTCACTCTAAATTAAAAGAAATGTGTTAAAAATGTCTCCCTGAATATGTTTTTAATGGATAGATGTAAAAACATGATGCTCCCTCATAATAAGTGGGATTTTATAATGTGTTGTAGTAAAAGCCAATAATGTCAATCACGCTCAGTGAGAACAAATGAGGAGCAGCATCAGTGAGGGATCCCCGACTCCTGCTGGCCTCAGCCAATCAGCAGCTGTCAATCATCAGAGATGGACCAGCATCATTAGGACCCCGTGTGGGTCCCCCAGGAGCCTGAAGGTGGAAGATGTTCATCCATGCATGTGTAGAAACAGTCGTCTACGACACGCACACTCACACACACAACAATACAAAAATGAAAGTGAGTGAAGGGTTGGGTAAGAAATGCTCGGTACAGCAGAAAATGTTAACCAGACAACATTTCTTTTACTTTGCTGGAAGAATCTTTAACACTGAGTCACAACTATAAATAGAGTTCATACATGCGATGCATCACTGCATCGTTCTAAACTGACTGACTCACACAAATGTGACGTTGAAGTGAATTCAGAAGTGATTTTTAACAGTGAAATCACTGCTTTCATTAAAGACTCTAAAGTTATGCTGCTGGTTATAAATGTGGCCCAGAATCCGTCACCAAGGGCCACGGTTGGGGTCAATTACATTTTTCAATTGCAATTACATCTTAAATTAACCATGTTCAATTCCAATTTAATTATGATTATGGTGACCAGCATTTTATCCAATTCAGATTTAATTACAATACATTATTTTCCTCAGAAAGTCAATTACAATTAAGTAAGTTCAGTTACAATTAATCACATTTACTAAGCCTGAAATAAAAAACCTAATCAAATTTAGCATCTCTAATGATAACAGGACCTAAATCAGCTGTAAAATACATTCAAAACAAATATCTATCATCTAATTTATTTCCTATCTATTGATAACCTTGTAAGAAGCCCACACCAAAAATGTTAAAACCTATATTTTCATTGATTAGAAAGCCTTTTTTCATGTCACTATAACCCTAGATGATGGACTGATGGAAAGGCGGTGAAATTGAATTTTAAAAACCACAGAAAATGGTTAAAAGTTGCAAATTGTGGTAATGGAATTTTAAAAAATACAGGGAAATCTAGCTTACACTGGCTAGAAAGGTGCATTACAAATAGTGAATGTGGTTAAACTGGCTAAAAGAGGTTAAAAGGGACAATAATATGTATGTGACATTAGGTGTAAAATTGGTGGAAAGGGTCTAAAAGCACAGAACATGTCTTTAAAGTGGAGAAAATGTGCAGAAAAGTCATTAAAATGATGAAGTGTCAAAAATGGGAATAATGTAGCAAAAATGTATTAAACGGAGAAAAAATATGCCAAACTCACCATTAAAATATGGTGAGTTTGGTGTAGTTGCAGAAAAAGCATAAAAATAAGCAAAAATGGCTCAAATTGGGATTCATATATATATACACATAATCATATAAACTCTTCCTTTAGAAACTTTAAAGATGGACATAAAGACAAGCAGCACTATTGTATTTATTCTAATGACACACAATCATCTACAGCTCAGAGGTATAACTGATAAACAGCCTGGGGCTTTGTTTGCATGACATTTAAAGGGTGAAACATATAATCTATAGATATCAGACTTACTTAATGCATAGATTACATACATATCCTCATAGAATTACAATAAGAAAAGGATGAATTACCCTGAGCATGAACTGCATGTTGTTTGGTGACAAAGTTCCATAATAGACACTGATGTGAGTCTAATGGTTAGCTAGAACACATGCTAACGCTAACAGTCAGTGTGATGTTTGAAAGCTCTAAACCGGGCATTGTGTTAATGTTAGGCTCAGCCCTGCAGACCTGTAGTTTTCTCCAGCTCGGTGCCACATGGCGTCTGTTCCTCATCATTTTACAGAGAGCAGAGGTTAAAAATAAGTTATTTAAGTGATGCCAAGCAGCTGGGATTCAAACGACTCCACAGAAAACTCTTATTCTCACTCAAACATGGATCTCTGAGCTTTTAAACCAGAACAGATAGGAGACACATGTAGCCTCCAAATTAAAAGCACAGAAATACAGAAAATATGCATTAAATGACTAAAAAACAACCAAAATTACAGAAAAAGACACACAAGGACAAAAAATACACAAAAGGGCAATAAAAAAGACAACACTTACTCCAAAAGCACAAAACATCAACAACTCCACAAGTCATACAAAATTACAGAAAAAGCAGAAAAAGCAGAAAACAACAAAAAGAAACTAAAAGACAAGAAAAATGACTCCTGAAAAATGAAATGACAGCAAAAAACTCAGAATGACTTGAAAAACACACAAAACAACCAAAATACACAGAATGACAAAAAATTACACAGAATTACTGTTATTAAAAATTACAGAAGACACAAACCAACAGCAAAAATACAATTACTTGAAAGACACACAAATTAACAACTGAAATAAACTGAATGAGAGAAAGATACACAAAAGAACAACAAAAATGCACTAAAGGACAAAGAAATTACTCCAAAAACACCAAATGATGACAAAAATACACGGACTGACTGGAAAAACAGAAAAAACAATCAAAAACACAAAATGAGAGAAAAAACACAATATGAAAAAGAAAAACACTAAAGAACAAAAAAAATGACAAAAACATGAAAAGATGACAAAAATACACAGAAATAGGTTAAAAACATGTAAAACAACAACCAAAATACACAGAATGAGAGAAAATACACAAAATTACAGAAAAAAAACATAATGACTTTACAAATCAGAGAAAATCACAAAAACAGGCACAAAAAGGACAAAAAATACACGAAAAGACAAATACAACAAAAATACACAGAATGACTTATAAAACACACAAATAAGCAACCAAAATAAAATGAATAAGAGAAAAATACACAAAATGACTACAAATCATATAAAAATACAGTAAAAGACAAAAAGGAAAACAAAAATACACAAAAGGACAAAAAAAGCGACAAAAAACCACAGAAAACACATGAAACAACAACCAAAATACATAAAAAGACATAAAACCCTGTCTTTTGGCGTCCCTGCTCAGTGAGAATGTTGTTCTGTTTCAGAACGTCACATGATCCTCCACTGTGTCCTTTTATCACTACGGTAACAGACACTATTAGTCATAAAGCAGACACACTTGTAATCTTCACATCAGGTTTTTACACTTGAAGCAGACAATTCTTATTTTTATCAAAACATTTGAACTGCTTTGGAAAAACATGAGTCACTTAGGGTTTTATTTCGATAATAATCAGTGAATGTTTGCATAAAAACTGGGCGTGGCCTCAGTTCAGCGTGCCATGTAATGGGTTAGAATACGGGCGTGGCTCAGTGGCGCTGCATTGGGAGGTGTTTTACATGATAGTGATGTAAACCGGTTTTTAAATATGTGTTTTAACCCCTGAGTCACTGCTGGTAGCAGTGACTCAGCAGAAAAGAATCACCTCTACAGTAATGTTCACTGATTTAAAAATCATATTCTGTTCAGTTTACAACATAAAAGTTTACGGCTGTAACGATTCGTTTTAACAACAATTCGTTGTTGTTTTGAAACGATTCAGTAATTTTTATCCATAATAATAATGTGTACAGTAAATAAGTCCCTGATGCTGAACAGTACAGGTGAGCTTTATAGATTATTGATGTTTATTATAAGAGAAGCGTCTATAAATGAATTGATGGACACAAACAAGTAAACAACATTTAATGTCAAATGTATTCACATTTACTTTAAGTTTAGATTAACAGGATGTTAACTTTTCAATAATCAATAGGTTTTCAATAAATAATACATATTAGGTTTACCTGACTCTTCTGATTGTTTTTATACATCAAAATAAAACAATACTGATATAAAAAATGACGTGTTAAATGAGCAGTGGTTGAACATTTTAACGTGATGGTTATCAAGAGGCTTCTGCAGAGCTAACGCTAATGAACGCTAACAAACGCAAATGAGCTAACGCAACATGAATTGGCACGTGCCGTCACACACAGTAACGTCTTTATTATTAAAAGAGCTTTTAAAACACATCAACACGTATCTGTCAAGTATCCTGTTTTAGCCGGAAACTCACGTATTTTACCCCTCTTTCCCGCCATCTCCCGTATAGTATTTTACAGTAAATATCCCGTATTTTATTGTAATAATAATTAAAAGATGTCTTACTAAACTGAACGTCGTCACTAGCCTCGCGAGAACTTCCACCTGAAATGACGTGAGTGACAGTTCTCATTAAATTAATGCTGACATCAGCAACAAACCCGGAAACAACAGAACAGAGATGAAAATGAAGATGTTCCGGCGAAAAAAACCAAGAACTGGTGTAAATATGTTATAAAATATAACATAGAGTTTATCTTCATAAAGACCATCAGGATGTGACACAGTTACACGTTCTGTTAGATTAATAACTGATATTTTAACGTCTACCACAGAGGAAGGAACCACGTAAGTCACCATGAAAAATCATCCAATCACAAGCTCCACAAATATACACTGTTTATAAAGTGTTAAATAATGTAAAGTTTGTAATAAATGTGCTTCATATACACATTTATGTTTTTATTTAGGCTGTTTAATAATTTAGGAATTAGGGCTGGGCGATATATCGAGATTCAAGATGTATCGAGTTTTCTATTTTGGCGATATAGAAAAATATATTATTTCATATATCAACATATATATACAGTATATATATATATATATATATATATTATAGATTATTATGTATCAAAATACTAGTTTTAGGAGTCGCTGCTTTTACTTCTCAGAACAACATGTAAAGCTCAGTTAGATGCTTAATGAGTGACACATATTGATCAGCTGTTTATTAATAAATGTGTCTGTGTAACATTTTACATCAGCAAATTTAACCCAGAATTGTTTTTCTGGTCAGACTTTATTTGATAAAATGATCTAGATTTATATCATAAATCACAATGTTGAGAAAATATATTGAGATATGAGTTTTGGTTCAAATCACCAGCCCTAGTAGGAATGTTCACAGCATTTCAATGTTAATAAAGGTCAACCTACCAGATTATAATCACATCATTGTATTCAGTAAGTGGTTAATAAGTGGGTATTTTAGATTTATTGTACATCTATATTAAAATATAAGAGATACTGTAGCTTGGTTGGGGGGTGGGACGGATCGTAGTGGGTGCCAGAAAATTCCCCTTATTTTCAAATCCAAAACTTGACAGTTATGATCCATATACAGTCTGACTCATTTCCTTGTATTGATACAATGCATTGATTAAGGTTTTAAACCATAAGATCGATAGGTGTCATCAGGAAGGACAACTATTGAGCACAGATCAATGTGGTTGGATCGCAGGAATATAAATCCATTCATCGATTAATGGATGAACTGTTGTATTTATTAAAGGTGGAGCGATGGAATAATTCACAATACAATATTTTAAAAGAGGAAAAGAACCAAAAAAATGTAAG
>NW_021144865.1:0-46372 GCF_900634775.1 Gouania willdenowi
CCAGTTGTACAAGTTTTCCCACTTAAAAGATGAGAGAGGCCTGTTATTTTCTGGATTTTTTTTCTCATTTTGTCTCTCATAGTTGAGGTTTATCTATGATGAAAATTACAGACCTCTCTCATCTTTATAAGTGGGAGAACTTGTACAATTAGTGGCTGACTACTACTGTTTTACCCCACTGTAAATATAAACTAGTGATACACCAACATTCTGACCACAGACTGTGTGACTTAAAGCACTTTGAGCTGCTGACAGTGAGTCAAATTACAAATGTTCTCTCATTAAAACACAGTCATTTCTAGGCCTGTTCATTATTATCTAATGCAGGGGTGGCCAATCCTGGTCCTTGAGGGCCCCTATCCAGCATGTTTTGGATGTTTCCCTCTTCCAACACACCTCAACTCATCATCAAGCTCTGCAGAAGCCTGATAACGATCTTAATCATTTGAATAAGGTGTGTTTGGAAGAGGAAAACATTTAAAACATGCTGATAGTGCCCTCGAGGACCAGGATTGGCCACCCCTGATCTAATGTATGAGAGGGGACAAGTTAAACTTTTATTATTTTATATTGTGTATTGTTGGAATATCAGTGCTAATAATTATTTTCACATTCATGAATAAGTGATTATTTTGAAGCATTAATATTAATTAATACAATTGCATGTTTTTAATTTGAGTGGTTAATCCACGTTTATAGGCATAAATGCATTGGAATAATAATAATAATAAAATTAAAGCCGCGAGCGGCGTCATAAGGGTCCGATGAAGCGCCGGGTGCGGTAACCACGGTCACGTATACCACTGTTTGGGGAATTTGGGAATTGGCCTGGAGTTGTAAGCGTTTCGTATAACGGCGTAGTTATGGCGAAGGATTTTCCTGTGTCATGATAGGCCCCTCCCACTTTTCACAGCCTGCTCTATTTGCCATAGCAATGTGCGTTCCATCTAATAAGATTCATCCTACACGTGTTTTTGAGTCAACACGACATGTCGGCTTGCCGCTAGAGCTGCTGGCGTAGGACGGCCCAAGAAGCGGCGCCCTCTGAGAGCGCAAGGCATTGTGGGTGTTTTTGGTTATCGTTTGTTGTTTGGGGCTGTACGGTCATCATGTGTATCAAATATGAAGCAGTTTGAACTTTGCACTCTAGAGTTATTAGCGTTTTCGTATAACGGCGTAGTTATGGCGAGGGATTTTCCTGTGTGATTATAGGCCCCTCCCACTGTCCATGATGGGTAATTTGGTCATCGAGCGTTGTTTATGGATGGACAATCATCGTGTGTATCAAATATGAAGCAGTTTGAACTTTGCATTGAAGCGGTATAAGCATTTTCCTATTATAGCGTGCTGATGGCGAAGGATTCTCCCGTGTCATTATAGGCCCCTCCCACTGACCACAGTCTGTTGTTTCTTCAATAGGAATTTGCTCCCCTCTGTGTAGGTTCATCCTACAGTGTTTTGAAGTCAACACGACATATCGTCTGTCCGCTACAGCTGCTCGTGTAGGACGACCACAGAAGCGGCGCCCTCTGGGAACGCAAGGCATTGTGGGTAAATTGGTTATCGTTTGTTGTTTAGCTCTGGACAGTGATCGTGTGTATCAAATATGAAGCATTTTGAACTTTGCATTGAAGAGTTATAAGCTTTTTCCTAGAACGGCGTCCTGTAAATGCTAACCGTGTACATGACCTTAAATGACACCGGTCGAAAACACAAGGCATGATGGGAAATGTTTCAAAGCAGTCATGACCAAGCTTGGGCACATGTCCTTTGTGTGAAATTTGAAGCTGATCGAAGTTTGTGTGTCAGAGTTATGGAGATTTGGAATTTTTTGCGTGCTAACGAAAATTTGCATTGTATTTTTGTGGCGGCGCCACGACCAAACCGTGACAGATACAAAAATTCTTTCGATAACTTTTCATCTTCAATGGGTCCTATGTGGTGTTGCCAAGTTTTAAGCGAATCGGATGAATCCCCTCAGACTAGTTCGCACAGATGCGTTTCGAGGGCGAAACGCCATTTTTGACCTTTGACCCAAGATGGCTGACTTCCTGTTTGGTTTTGGGCGGGGTCACAATGTAACTTTTTGCTCATTCTGGGGCGAAGACTACATGTGGCGATTTTCGTGCAAATCGGTCATTTTGTTAACTCACTGACACCAGATGAACTCAGCAGATCCTATCCTATCACTATCCTGACATACGTCCTCGCCAGTTGGATAAGTGCTGATTGAAATCAGGTTAGTGGGAGGGGCCACTAAGAATCAGAATTACAGCTTAAACCTAAAATAACGTGCACTGACATTGTTCTGAAAATAAATGTCAGACAATTCCATCACTTTAAAAGTAGAGTCACATAGCATAGCATAGCATAGCATAGCATAGCATAGCATAGCATATAACATAATATAACGTTAGATTTTGGAAATGAGTAAATGAAACATGAATAACATTAGAGTAAAATAATCCAACAATAATATATCAAAACCAGCAACGTATGGGCACGTAAATAAAATATTGACACACTCACAAACATTAATATAATATATAAATACACAGTGGAGAGGGTTACATGGTATTTTGACGCAGTTTTGGTAAGGATATTACACATGTTGTTGATCGCTTTAAATAACTGGTGCATTGTGGGTAGAGGCGTAACAGGAAGTGTAGTTTTTCAGCAGCCATATGTGTAACCTCTTCCTCAGTGATAAAGGTTGTATGTTAGTAGAGGATTAAATATCACTTTTCTCCCCAACTTCCTGCTTGTTATGAACCTCCCTGCACCCACTTAGCAACATAATCAACCTCACGGACAGAGCTGTTGTTAGCAGCAGAAACGAGCCATGGCTGAGTAGTTAGGTGTTAGAAACTGTGATGAATGCTGTGTGAAAGGATTTGTGTTCACTGATTGGATGATGCTCCATTACCTCTGAGGATCAGCATCTGAACCAACAGGTAAGTTCTCCTGACAGAGTTCATCATTTAGACACAAGGTAACAAGAGGGAGCAATGTGGTGGGGGTGGGGCTAGTGCCATGACACCCCATAGTATCTCCTGTAAAGGCTGGGATACACTGTGTGATTTTTTTAATCGTTGTTCTCAGCTCCAGCTCAAACTGTGCCACTCATGTGCAGAGTCTGAATGTTCTCAGCTCACGACTCATGTTCTCACACTGTACAGACCGACACTCTGACACAATCTGACTGCTCACACTCTACGTCCATAAACGACACGTCAGGGTCTTGTTTCCGGAAATGCAACGTACAAACTTGAAGAAGAAGAAGAAATCTGAAGCGTTGAAATTAAAACAGACGAAGAAGAAGAACCTGGAAGTGGAGAGACACTCGCAAATATCAGCAAAAAGAGCTTTAAAAAGAAAAGACAGTGATGTGATGGACCAGGAAGTGTTTGGACAGACGTGGGCATGACAGTCCATCAATTCTACAACGGTCCTATGGTGTTTGCACATGTGCAGTGTGAGAGTTTAAGGTAAGCTGGTCCGTGGCACTGCTTCAACTGTGAGATATTCTCACGAGGAGAAACTGGATTTCAAACATGTTTGATTTCCTTACGACCTACGATTGGTGATCAGGAGCTGGTGAGGTGTTAATCACTTCTCATGACCCCATGTACACTACACGATGCATACTACACGATGCATACTACACGATGCATACTACATGATGCATACTACACGATGCATACTACACGATGCATACTACACAATATATACTACACAATATATACTACACAATATATACTACATGATGTATACTACACGATGTATACTACACAATGTATACTAAACAATATATACTACACGATGCATACTACACGATGCATACTACACGATGCATACTACACAATATATACTAAACAATATATACTACACGATGCATACTACACGATGCATACTACATGATGTATACTACACAATATATACTACACAATGTACACTACATGATGCATACTACACGATGCATACTACACGATGTATACTACACAATATATACTACACAATGTACACTACATGATGCATACTACACGATGCATACTACACGATGTATACTACACAATATATACTACACGATACATACTACACGATGTATACTACACAATATATACTACACAATGTACACTACATGATGCATACTACACGATGCATACTACACGATGTATACTACACAATATATACTACACAATGTACACTACATGATGCATACTACACGATGCATACTACACGATGTATACTACACAATATATACTACACGATACATACTACACGATGTATACTACACAATATATACTACACAATATATACTACACGATGCATACTACACGATGTATACTACACAACATATACTACACGATGCATACTACACGATGCATACTACATGATGTATACTACACAATGTATACTACACAATATATACTACACGATGCATACTACATGATGCATACTACACGATGTATACTACACGATGTATACTACACAATGTATACTACACGATGTATACTACACGATGCATACTACACAATATATACTACACGATGTATACTACACGATGTATACTACACAATGTATACTACACAATATATACTACACGATGCATACTACACGATGCATACTACACGATGTATACTACACGATGTATACTACACAACATATACTACACGATGCATACTACACGATGCATACTACATGATGTATACTACACAATGTATACTACACAATATATACTACACGATGCATACTACATGATGCATACTACACGATGTATACTACACGATGTATACTACACAATGTATACTACACGATGTATACTACACGATGCATACTACACAATATATACTACACGATGTATACTACACGATGTATACTACACAATGTATACTACACAATATATACTACACGATGCATACTACACGATGCATACTACACGATGTATACTACACGATGTATACTACACAATGTATACTACACGATGTGTACTACACGATGCATACTACACAATATATACTACACGATGTATACTACACGATGTATACTACACAATGTATACTACACAATATATACTACACGATGCATACTACATGATGCATACTACACGATGTATACTACACGATGTATACTACACAATGTATACTACACGATGTATACTACACGATGCATACTACACAATATATACTACACGATGTATACTACACGATGTATACTACACAATGTATACTACACAATATATACTACACGATGCATACTACACGATGCATACTACACGATGTATACTACACGATGTATACTACACAATGTATACTACACGATGTATACTACACGATGCATACTATACAATATATACTACACGATGCATACTACACGATGTATACTACACGATGTATACTACACAATATATACCACACGATGCATACTACACGATGCATACTACACGATGCATACTACACGATGTATACTACACAATGCATACTACACAATATATACTACACAATGCATACTACACGATGTATACTACACGATGCATACTACACGATGTATACTACACAATATATACTACACGATGTATACTACACGATGTATACGACTCGATGTATACTACACAATGTATACTACACGATGCATACTACACGATGTATACTACACAATATATACTACACGATGCATACTACACAATGTATACTACACGATGTATACTACACGATGCATACTACACGATGTATACTACACAATATATACTACACGATGTATACTACACGATGTAAACTACACGATGTATACTACACAATGTCTCCTACACGATGCATACTACACAATGTATACTACACGATGTATACTACACGATGCATACTACACGATGTATACTACACAATATATACTACACGATGTATACTACACGATGTATACGACACGATGTATACTACACAATGTATACTACACGATGCATACTACACGATGTATACTACACAATATATACTACACGATGTAAACTACACGATGTATACTACACAATGTCTCCTACACGATGCATACTACACAATGTATACTACACAATGTATACTACACGATGTATACTACACAATGTATACTACACGATGTATACTACACGATGCATACTACACAATATATACTACACGATGTATACTACACGATGCATACTACACGATGTATACTACACAATGTATACTACACAATATATACTACACGATGCATACTACACGATGCATACTACACGATGTATACTACACGATGTATACTACACAATGTATACTACACGATGTATACTACACGATGCATACTATACAATATATACTACACGATGCATACTACACGATGTATACTACACAATATATACTACACGATGCATACTACACGATGCATACTACACGATGTATACTACACGATGTATACTACACAATGCATACTACACAATATATACTACACAATGCATACTACACGATGCATACTACACGATGTATACTACACGATGTATACTACACAATGTATACTACACAATATATACTACACGATGTATACTACACGATGCATACTACACGATGTATACTACACGATGCATACTATACAATATATACTTCACGATGTATACTACACGATGCATACTATACAATATATACTACACGATGCATACTACACGATGTATACTACACAATATATACTACAACGATGTATACCTACACGATGTATACGACACGATGTATACTACACAATGTATACTACACGATGCCTACTACACGATGTATACTACACAATATATACTACACGATGTAAAACTACACGATGTATACAAACACAATGTCTCCTACACGATGCATACTACACAATGTATACTACACGATGTATACTACACGATGCATACTACACGATGTATACTACACAATATATACTACACGATGTATACTACACGATGTATACGACACGATGTATACTACACAATGTATACTAACACGATGCATACTACACGATGTATACTACACAATATATACTACACGATGTAAACTACACGATGTATACTACACAATGTCTCCTACACGATGCATACTACACAATGTATACTACACAATGTATACTACACAATGTATACTACACGATGTATACTACACAATGTATACTACACGATGTATACTACACGATGCATACTACACAATATATACTACACGATGTATACTACACGATGCATACTACACGATGTATACTACACAATGTATACTACACAATATATACTACACGATGCATACTACACGATGCATACTACACGATGTATACTACACGATGTATACTACACAATGTATACTACACGATGTATACTACACGATGCATACTATACAATATATACTACACGATGCATACTACACGATGCATACTACACGATGTATACTACACAATATATACTACACGATGCATACTACACGATGCATACTACACGATGTATACTACACGATGTATACTACACAATGCATACTACACAATATATACTACACAATGCATACTACACGATGCATACTACACGATGTATACTACACGATGTATACTACACAATGTATACTACACAATATATACTACACGATGTATACTACACGATGCATACTACACGATGTATACTACACGATGCATACTATACAATATATACTTCACGATGTATACTACACGATGCATACTATACAATATATACTACACGATGCATACTACACGATGTATACTACACAATATATACTACACGATGTATACTACACGATGTATACGACACGATGTATACTACACAATGTATACTACACGATGCATACTACACGATGTATACTACACAATATATACTACACAATGTAAACTACACGATGTATACAACACAATGTCTCCTACACGATGCATACTACACAATGTATACTACACGATGTATACTACACGATGTATACTACACAATATATACTACACGATGTATACTACACGATGTATACGACACGATGTATACTACACAATGTATACTACACGATGCATACTACACGATGTATACTACACGATGTAAACTACACGATGTATACTACACAATGTCTCCTACACGATGCATACTACACAATGTATACTACACAATGTATACTACACAATGTATACTACACGATGTATACTACACAATGTATACTACACGATGTATACTACACGATGCATACTACACAATATATACTACACGATGTATACTACACGATGCATACTACACGATGTATACTACACAATGTATACTACACAATATATACTACACGATGCATACTACACGATGCATACTACACGATGTATACTACACGATGTATACTACACGATGCATACTACACGATGTATACTACACAATATATACTACACAATGTAAACTACACGATGTATACAACACAATGTCTCCTACACGATGCATACTACACAATGTATACTACACGATGTATACTACACGATGCATACTACACGATGTATACTACACAATATATACTACACGATGTATACTACACGATGTATACGACACGATGTATACTACACAATGTATACTACACGATGCATACTACACGATGTATACTACACAATATATACTACACGATGTAAACTACACGATGTATACTACACAATGTCTCCTACACGATGCATACTACACAATGTATACTACACAATGTATACTACACAATGTATACTACACGATGTATACTACACAATGTATACTACACGATGTATACTACACGATGCATACTACACAATATATACTACACGATGTATACTACACGATGCATACTACACGATGTATACTACACAATGTATACTACACAATATATACTACACGATGCATACTACACGATGCATACTACACGATGTATACTACACGATGTATACTACACAATGTATACTACACGATGTATACTACACGATGCAAACTATACAATATATACTACACGATGCATACTACACGATGCATACTACACGATGTATACTACACAATATATACTACACAATGCATACTACACGATGCATACTACACGATGTATACTACACGATGTATACTACACAATGTATACTACACAATATATACTACACGATGTATACTACACGATGCATACTACACGATGTATACTACACGATGCATACTATACAATATATACTACACGATGTATACTACATGATGCATACTATACAATATATACTACACGATGCATACTACACGATGTATACTACACAATATATACTACACGATGTATACTACACGATGTATACGACACGATGTATACTACACAATGTATACTACACGATGTATACTACAACGATGTATACTACACAATATACTACTACACGATGTAAACTACACGATGTATACAACACAATGTCTCCTACACGATGCATACTACACAATGTATACTACACGATGTATACTACACGATGCATACTACACACGATGTATACTACAAATATATACTACACGATGTATACTACACGATGTATACTACACGATGTATACTACACAATGTATACTACACGATGCATACTACACGATGTATACTACACAATATATACTACACGATGTAAACTACACGATGTATACTACACAATGTCTCCTACACGATGCATACTACACAATGTATACTACACAATGTATACTACATGATGTATACTACACGATGTATACTACACGATGTATCAGAATCAGAATCAGAAGAGCTTTATTGACCAGGTACAGTTTAGAACAATACGAGGAATTTGACTTGGTAGTTGCAGTGAAAGAAGACACATCAACACACCGGAGCAGCCATTTGCGGCGCCCACATATTTAGGTGAAAAAGGGATCAACAACAGGAGGAGAGGAGGGGTGAGGGGAAAAAAAAAAAACTGCCAGTTTGAAACTGATTTCCCTAAACAGAGAAAACAGTGTGAAACCAGGAATAAAACCGCCTCCGCAAACATAAATGTAAGCATGACACAGTCAAACAACTCGAGACAAGGCATGTGGGAATGGTTGGGTGGGAAGGTGGCTGGGGGAGGGGGTCAGGTGGGAAGAACAGCAGGATTCCAGCCGTTTGGGGACATGGGCGTGCTGCCAATGGGCGCCTCTACCACGCCTCCATGCAGCTGCGGATGGGAGGGGGGGGAAGATGCCAACGAGGCATTTGAAGTTGAAGAACTGTTGCTGCGTTACTGACAACCAGATGACGTGTGGAAAAGTTCAGCATCAACAGTTCCAGGAGGAATGTAGGGAAGGAGCGGGGGGAGGGAGTGGGGGTAAGAGCCGCCGTCTGCAGAAAACTTCCTGGTGATAAGAGTTGAGACAACCTTGGCTTTAGCCTTGGCTGGCTGGGGAGCTGAAAGGGAGATAAGCAATGTGATTTGATACAGGCTATGTTAATTTCCAATAGCCTTCTGTCCTGGGTTTCTCTGCTGTAATCCAATGAATGGCCTAGTTTCCACTTCCAAGTCGGGCCTCCAACTTCTCCCAGTTGTTATCCATAACGCGTAGACGATCCAAAAGCAGCTCTTGCTTGCTTTTGATGTCGATCAACACATGAGTCTGAGTGTTCAGAGCCCCACTACATCCTTCAGAAATCACTGGCAGCTTTTCAAAACAGTCGTTAGCGTAGTACGGACTTATCGATAGATTAGGAAACCACCAGCTCCGATCAGCAGCATGCCTACTATCATTATTCCAATCATGTAGATGTCCTCCACGTCTTCCACGGAAAGGATGGACAGACACACAACTCGCCACTTGTTCCAAGGGTCAAGTGCGTATCCAGCCGCAAACGTCCTGCTTGGACAAGCGGGTTCTCCACCCCCGATTCTTTTCGTCGCAAAAATCTGATCGAGACCAACTAATTAATTCCATTATTCCGGTTTTGGATGAGTTGCAGAGCGAGACTCTTGTTAGGCTCACAAGACCAGACAAAGCAGCAGCAGGGAGAGATAAGAACGGAAGGGAGGGAGAAACAGAGAGTGCGACTGTCCTCGTCGAGAGAAGCAAGAAGAATACTACACGATGTATACTACACGATGTATACTACACGATGTATACTACACAATATATACTACACGATGTATACTACACGATGTATACTACACGATGTATACTACACGATGTATACTACACTATGTGTACTACAGGATGTATACTACATGATGTATACTACACGATGTATACTACACGATACTATACTACACGATGTATACTACACATGTAGACTACACTATGCATACTACACGATGTATACTACACAATGCATACTACACGATGCATACTACACAATGTATACTACACATTGTATACTACACGATGCATACAACACGATGCATACTACACGATGTATACTACACAATATATACTACACGATGCATACTACACGATGCATACTACACGATGTATACTACACGATGTATACTACACAATGCATACTACACAATATATACTACACAATGCATACTACACGATGCATACTACACGATGCATACTACCACGATGTATACTACACAATGTATACTACACAATATATACTACACGATGTATACTACACGATGCATACTACACGATTGTATACTACACGATGCATACTATACAATATATACTACACGATGTATACTACACGATGCATACTATACAATATATACTACACGATGCATACTACACGATGTATACTACACAATATATACTACACGATGTATACTACACGATGTATACTACACGATGTATACTACACAATGTATACTACACGATGCATACTACACGATGTATACTACACAATATATACTACACGATGTAAACTACACGATGTATACACACAATGTCTCCTACACGACGCATACTACACAATGTATACTACACGATGTATACTACACGATGCATACTACACGATGTATACTACACAATATATACTACACGATGTATACAACACGATGTATACGACACGATGTATACTACACAATGTATACTACACGATGCATACTACACGATGTATACTACACAATATATACTACACGATGTAAACTACACGATGTATACTACACAATGTCTCCTACACGATGCATACTACACAATGTATACTACACAATGTATACTACATGATGTATACTACACGATGTATACTACACGATGTATCAGAATCAGAATCAGAAGAGCTTTATTGACCAGGTACAGTTTAGAACAATACGAGGAATTTGACTTGGTAGTTGCAGTGAAAGAAGACACATCAACACACCGGAGCAGCCATTTGCGGCGCCCACATATTTAGGTGAAAAAGGGATCAACAACAGGAGGAGAGGAGGGGTGAGGGGAAAAAAAAAAACTGCCAGTTTGAAACTGATTTCCCTAAACAGAGAAAGCAGTGTGAAACCAGGAATAAAACCGCCTCCGCAAACATAAATGTAAGCATGACACAGTCAAACAACTCGAGACAAGGCATGTGGGAAGGGTTGGGTGGGAAGGTGGCTGGGGGAGGGGGTCAGGTGGGAAGAACAGCAGGATTCCAGCCGTTTGGGGACATGGGCGTGCTGCCAATGGGCGCCTCTACCACGCCTCCATGCAGCTGTGGATGGGAGGGGGGGGAAGATGCCAACGAGGCATTTGAAGTTGAAGAACTGTTGCTGCGTTACTGACAACCAGATGACGTGTGGAAAACTTCAGCATCAACAGTTCCAGGAGGAATGTAGGGAAGGAGCGGGGGGAGGGAGTGGGGGTAAGAGCCGCCGTCTGCAGAAACTTCCTGGTGATAAGAGTTGAGACAACCTTGGCTTTAGCCTTGGCTGGCTGGGGAGCTGAAAGGGAGATAAGCAATGTGATTTGATACAGGCTATGTTAATTTCCAATAGCCTTCTGTCCTGGGTTTCTCTGCTGTAATCCAATGAATGGCCTAGTTTCCACTTCCAAGTCGGGTCTCCAACTTCTCCCAGTTGTTATCCATAACGCGTAGACGATCCAAAAGCAGCTCTTGCTTGCTTTTGATGTCGATCAACACATGAGTCTGAGTGTTCAGAGCCCCACTACATCCTTCAGAAATCACTGGCAGCTTTTCAAAACAGTCGTTAGCGTAGTACGGACTTATCGATAGATTAGGAAACCACCAGCTCCGATCAGCAGCATGCCTACTATCATTATTCCAATCATGTAGATGTCCTCCACGTCTTCCACGGAAAGGATGGACAGACACACAACTCGCCACTTGTTCCAAGGGTCAAGTGCGTATCCAGCCGCAAACGTCCTGCTTGGACATGCGGGTTCTCCACCCCCGATTCTTTTCGTCGCAAAAATCTGATCGAGACCAACTAATTAATTCCATTATTCCGGTTTTGGATGAGTTGCAGAGCGAGACTCTTGTTAGGCTCACAAGACCAGACAAAGCAGCAGCAGGGAGAGATAAGAACGGAAGGGAGGGAGAAACAGAGAGTGCGACTGTCCTCGTCGAGAGAAGCAAGAAGAATACTACACGATGTATACTACACGATGTATACTACACGATGTATACTACACAATATATACTACACGATGTATACTACACGATGTATACTACACGATGTATACTACACGATGTATACTACACTATGTGTACTACAGGATGTATACTACATGATGTATACTACACGATGTATACTACACGATACTATACTACACGATGTATACTACACAATGTAGACTACACTATGCATACTACACGATTTATACTACACAATGCATACTACACGATGCATACTACACAATGTATACTACACATTGTATACTACACGATGCATACAACACGATGCATACTACACGATGTATACTACACAATATATACTACACGATGCATACTACACGATGCATACTACACGATGTATACTACACGATGTATACTACACAATGCATACTACACAATATATACTACACAATGCATACTACACGATGCATACTACACGATGCATACTACACGATGTATACTACACAATGTATACTACACAATATATACTACACGATGTATACTACACGATGCATACTACACGATGTATACTACACGATGCATACTATACAATATATACTACACGATGTATACTACACGATGCATACTATACAATATATACTACACGATGCATACTACACGATGTATACTACACAATATATACTACACGATGTATACTACACGATGTATACGACACGATGTATACTACACAATGTATACTACACGATGCATACTACACGATGTATACTACACAATATATACTACACGATGTAAACTACACGATGTATACAACACAATGTCTCCTACACGACGCATACTACACAATGTATACTACACGATGTATACTACACGATGCATACTACACGATGTATACTACACAATATATACTACACGATGTATACAACACGATGTATACGACACGATGTATACTACACAATGTATACTACACGATGCATACTACACGATGTATACTACACAATATATACTACACGATGTAAACTACACGATGTATACTACACAATGTCTCCTACACGATGCATACTACACAATGTATACTACACAATGTATACTACATGATGTATACTACACGATGTATACTACACGATGTATCAGAATCAGAATCAGAAGAGCTTTATTGACCAGGTACAGTTTAGAACAATACGAGGAATTTGACTTGGTAGTTGCAGTGAAAGAAGACACATCAACACACCGGAGCAGCCATTTGCGGCGCCCACATATTTAGGTGAAAAAGGGATCAACAACAGGAGGAGAGGAGGGGTGAGGGGAAAAAAAAAAAACTGCCAGTTTGAAACTGATTTCCCTAAACAGAGAAAGCAGTGTGAAACCAGGAATAAAACCGCCTCCGCAAACATAAATGTAAGCATGACACAGTCAAACAACTCGAGACAAGGCATGTGGGAAGGGTGGGGTGGGAAGGTGGCTGGGGGAGGGGGTCAGGTGGGAAGAACAGCAGGATTCCAGCCGTTTGGGGACATGGGCGTGCTGCCAATGGGCGCCTCTACCACGCCTCCATGCAGCTGTGGATGGGAGGGGGGGGAAGATGCCAACGAGGCATTTGAAGTTGAAGAACTGTTGCTGCGTTACTGACAACCAGATGACGTGTGGAAAACTTCAGCATCAACAGTTCCAGGAGGAATGTAGGGAAGGAGCGGGGGGAGGGAGTGGGGGTAAGAGCCGCCGTCTGCAGAAACTTCCTGGTGATAAGAGTTGAGACAACCTTGGCTTTAGCCTTGGCTGGCTGGGGAGCTGAAAGGGAGATAAGCAATGTGATTTGATACAGGCTATGTTAATTTCCAATAGCCTTCTGTCCTGGGTTTCTCTGCTGTAATCCAATGAATGGCCTAGTTTCCACTTCCAAGTCGGGTCTCCAACTTCTCCCAGTTGTTATCCATAACGCGTAGACGATCCAAAAGCAGCTCTTGCTTGCTTTTGATGTCGATCAACACATGAGTCTGAGTGTTCAGAGCCCCACTACATCCTTCAGAAATCACTGGCAGCTTTTCAAAACAGTCGTTAGCGTAGTACGGACTTATCGATAGATTAGGAAACCACCAGCTCCGATCAGCAGCATGCCTACTATCATTATTCCAATCATGTAGATGTCCTCCACGTCTTCCACGGAAAGGATGGACAGACACACAACTCGCCACTTGTTCCAAGGGTCAAGTGCGTATCCAGCCGCAAACGTCCTGCTTGGACATGCGGGTTCTCCACCCCCGATTCTTTTCGTCGCAAAAATCTGATCGAGACCAACTAATTAATTCCATTATTCCGGTTTTGGATGAGTTGCAGAGCGAGACTCTTGTTAGGCTCACAAGACCAGACAAAGCAGCAGCAGGGAGAGATAAGAACGGAAGGGAGGGAGAAACAGAGAGTGCGACTGTCCTCGTCGAGAGAAGCAAGAAGAATACTACACGATGTATACTACACGATGTATACTACACGATGTATACTACACGATGTATACTACACGATGTATACTACACAATATATACTACACGATGTATACTACACGATGTATACTACACGATGTATACTACACGATGTATACTACACTATGTGTACTACAGGATGTATACTACATGATGTATACTACACGATGTATACTACACGATACTATACTACACGATGTATACTACACGATGTATACTACACGATGCATACTACACGATGTATACTACACGATGTATACTACACAATGTAGACTACACTATGCATACTACACGATTTATACTACACAATGCATACTACACGATGCATACTACACAATGTATACTACACATTGTATACTACACGATGCATACTACACGATGTATACTACACGATGTTTACTACATCTAGCAGAGACTCGCATGATCCCAAAAGTAGACACACGAGTTAAAAATCGTCTCTAAATGGGCCAAAGACCACACAGTGCGTACCTGCCTTTAGCAGAAATGTTGTAGTGCTCTGAACGTTTACAAGCTGCATTCAACCACTTTCTTTGAAGGAATTCTGTCAGACCATGTCCTGTTTCAGATGTAACATTGGCTTGGTGCCCATTAGCTTAGCCTATTAGCTTAGCCATTAGCTTAGCCCACAGATCCCTCTCATAGCAGCCCAGCTTCACATACCACCCACTGTGGTGTGAACGTAAAGGTTTTAAGTGTGTTTCTCGTACTGATATTATGGAGCCAACATCTGGATAACTCTGACTGAGTGTCGTTATTTGGCTCAGAGATGCTAAACAAATGTTTCTGTTGTCATAGCAACCATTGGCTTTACACTCCACCATTGTTCAGAAACGTGACCCAGCACTGGATGATGGTAGGTTAGCGTTAGCACTTCATCACATTACAGCTCAGCCAATCAGCATTCAGCCTGTACCACGGTACGTTGGAGCTGAGCCTATCGTCCTCTGAGGGTCACATTCTTAGTGAAAGAGATTAGAATGAACATTCACTACAGGTACACATTCATCATGTAAAACACATGAAGGTCCTCTGTGCATCACATCATATGTAGAGACTCTGATCCATGTAGTTCATCATCTATCACTGGAGACTTATGTTGATATTAGGGTGTTCAGCAGTTAAAGTGTGTGTGTGTGTGTGTGTGTCCACTGACTCGCTACGTTAGCATTGCTAGTCTAAATGATGTTTAGATCACCCATGTGACTAGAGCTGAGTGGATGAAGACACACTGGATGTAAATGAAATGATTCCCTGATGGATCAACAGCTATTAAAGAACAATTATTACAGAAACATATTATCCTTTGATGTGTATGTGAAATAATAATAAGACACATGTGATTTGGTTACATTAGTACGCTTTACATCATTCTAATTAATACAGATATTAGTTGCTTATAAATGATGAAATCACAGTGGTTGATCTATTGTGTGCAGCTCTATAATAGATCTGTTCCTGCTGACACTGTTAGCTGCAGCATTCCAATAATTACTGTTTGTCTCTTTTGGGATGAAGGAGTGAAACGAGCCATATGTTGCCTTAATGTTGATAAATAAAGGACATTTACATATAATCTGATGAAGTTTCCACCTGGTCATTCATTGCTGAGGCTTAACAACAGGAGACGCTCAGTTTAAAGTGTTGAAACGCTAACTGAGAGTTTTATTATTATTATATTAGCTTTATTAGCAAACACGCGGATCGAGAACATCCCAAAGATGCTTCATGTCCAATGAACATAAAGACCTTTCCAGAACTGGAACAGCTCAACTTCATTCAGTTACAGAAGGTCCAGAATCCCAAGACACGTTAATGACTTCAGACGTCTGAGGAATGGTGACGTGTGTCCACGCTACTCCACAGTCTAAGGCAGGGCTGTCAAACTCCTTTTAGTTCAGTTTGATTTCTAATAGACACAGATTTTATGCAGTAAAACCAGTCATTTCAACATTATTGTGCCGTAGTTTACACTTCTATAAAATACAAACTATATAAGAAACCAACAATATCCAAGCAATAAGTGACAGATATCAGTTCCAACAGGATCTATACAACAGTTTAAGATTAAAAATGACTTCAATCATGTGATTAAAGCACCAGGAAAACTGTGAGCACCTGCAAATATTGTTGAGTTTCATCACTCAATGATTCATGTTTTTCATTTTTACTGTGGGACAAATTGGATGCTGCAAAGGACTGGATTTGGCCCCTGGGCCTCGAGTTTGACACATATTTTTGAAAAAGTTTGTTGATATGTACTAGTGGTGTAACGGATCATTGTTGATCCGTATGGATCCCTCTCCACGGTGCGGCACGCTCGTAATCCGTGGATTGGTTGATGAAAAAAAGAATAAGTTGTGCATGTTCACGTGGAGGAGATCAGTCCACACTAGTCAAGCCCAGAGGTCGTCATGGCGACCATCCAAACACATACTTAGCCCCAGGTCAGAACAAGTATGTCAATGTAGTATCATTTAAAAGAGTTTGTCCAACTTACTTTACCTAATGACATTAATATAACACAATTACTAATTATATTTATTATTTTCATACAGTGTTGCAGTATTTACATTCCACTAATTAAATTGGTTTATGTACTTTCAAGTCACATAAATTAAATTATTTGAAAATAATATTAGTTTAAATATTTATTTATTTTTTATTTTAATGCCCCAATAGGAAACACATGACAAAAAACCTGAGATGTTATATTTAAAAGTAATAAAAGCTCAACAGGACCAACAATTGTAAATCCTCCAGAGTTGTAAACACTGACTATAGGTGGATGATTTTTAGTCTCTAAACAATTCACTTTGACTCCACAATTGGAAAAATTGTTGTGCATAATTCAGGACAACAAGCTGTAAGATATGTTATAGTCTGTGTGGTTTTTATTACTTTATTAGTTATAGTTAAATGATTAAACGATAGTTAGAATATGAAATTATCCATGATTAACTGTGTGTGTGTGTGTGTGTGTGTGTTTGCAAAACATATCCATTGTCCACCATAGCTGGTTTAAACTAGTTTGGGCCAGTGTGGGGGTATGTGACCCACTGCATGGACATATGAGCCTTTTTCTCCCCCAAGTTTTGTGTTACCATATATGGTATTAATCCTGCACCCAGAGCGCTGTTGCACAGCCCTCTGGGTGTGGTCTATGTTTTCTATAATAAATACCTGGTTCTGAGGCATCACCATCAGAGCAAATCCAACTTATATCGGACTTTTGTGTCTCTTTTGTTGGGTTTTTCTCCGAGCTGCAGCTCGCACCTCTCTGCCTCTGGTCGCCTTTTAAGTCAGATAGTGTTTTTCTCCCTGAGTTGTGATTGCAACGGTCTTAACGTATTTAGACCCAACATTCACATTTTAGCAACGGTCTTAACGTATTTAGACCTAACATACACTGGTGCCGCAACCCGGGACCTTACATCTTTTCGTCTGGATCGGTGCGGGCGCAACCGGACCATTAGTAAAACTGCCGGCACCCCCTCCTTTGCAGGGGTGGTCACAGCTTGTTCCAGCACCGACCCGGACGGGGAGTGACGGGTCCCACGAACCAGGGAGAACACTGACGAGGTGAGAAGCTGTTTCTTTCACCATAGTACCCGTGACGTACAACGGGGAGTGAAGACCGTGGTGGGTGACGTAAAACTCACACGGCGTGGTAAAGGGACAGAGGGCAGACGGGAGTTGTTGTGTGTTGTTTCTTTGTGTGTTGTTTCTTTGTGGTGTTTCTTTGTTGTAACGGTGTCTGTAAATCCCGTGCTGAGAACATGGGTAACGCGCAGCGTAAAGCATTGATGGAAAATAATGATGTGAAATTCATGCAGAGAAAGTATCCCGGTAGTTGTTGCTATCTAGAAGATTGGTACAAAAATTGTGGGTTTGCAGGGAAATTATCAGACGAAGCTGGAATAGAGAAAGTGTCCATCTGGTGTAAAGGAAAAAGAGTGAAGGCATTAAAAAAGTTACGTCCTAAGCAGGCTGAGTTAATAGCAGACCACTTAAGAGTAGTGTGTATCTGGAAAGATGCTATGAGTATTCGGAAAACACAGATAGAGAAAGGTGAAGAGAGAAGGAAACAGAAAGTGTTAGTAGCAGCTAAAATACAGCCTTGTGATGAGACCGTGTGTGTACCGCGTAGAGTTGAGGAGACAAATCAGCAACAGAATGGGGCCGCAGGGGGTTTACAAGAGGGGGGGAGCAGTTGCAGGACAAGAAACAAAGGGACCTGTGACTAGGGCAGCTAAACAAAAGTCAAAACAGATGAAAGAAAGTGTTAACAGTGAGGAGGATGAGCAATATCACATAGCCCAGGCGGGGATAGAGGAAAATCTATATCCAATTTTGCCTATGATTGAGGTAGCTAACCCTCGTGCAGGAGAATTCCTAAACCCACAGGATCCATTACAGGGTGCACATCCCCCACAGCTGTTGTTGTTTCGCCCATGGACGGAGCAGGAAGCATTAGATGCCTGTAGGGGCGTATGTGACGTTGAGAAGGACCCGACTGCTTATGCTGAACAAGTATGTGGGTTGATTGAGACATGGCATTTAAACGGACTGGAGGTGGAAAAGGTTTTAAAACTAACACTTAGACACCGATATCCAGTAGTGGTGGGCGGTTATACCGGGAGACAAGTTAACCGTCAGCCCCTAGCACATAACTCTAATGAGCTGCGACAACAGGTTGAAGCACTGATGCAAAGAGTGAGGGCGACTTACACAAAACCCCCAAGCCACGAAGAAATAAGTGCGTGTCGTCAGAAATCAGACGAGACGCCAATGGAATATCGTGCCCGTTTAGAAACGGTTTTTAGGACTAATAGCGGGCTTCCTCATTCTCCGCTGGTGGATAATCCATACCAAATACAGCTAAAAATGTGGTTAATTAGTGGTTTGTTGCCAAACGTGTCAGATTTCATAAAAGCAAACTGTGTCACACACCGCACCCTCACTGTTCCAGAGCTAATGGAATGGGCCGAACATGCTTATGAAGTCACTGAGAAAAAGAAAGCAAAAACTGAATCAGCTAATGTTAATGTATTGGCTGAGGCCATGGCTGCAGCCCTGGTGAGCCAGCGCTCAGGGTTTAAAAGACAGGGAAAAAAGCCATATCGCACCAGAACGCCTGATGAGGAAAAACAAGCAAAAATAGATCGAGAAAAAAGACAATGTTTCATTTGTCATGAGGAAGGACATATGGCAAGAGACTGCCCAAGAAAAAAGCAAAAACCAGACCATACGTCGTTCGGGCAAACTCCTAGGCAGTGACGCCAGGACTGGCCGGAGGGACATGCAATCAGTGACTCCGGAACAGATAATGAAACCTCAGAGTGTGACATAGCCTTTTTAGGGCAAGATGAGGATGCTGATCAATATGACAATGATTTACCTGCAGAATATGAACATCCCCCACCTTTAAATCCAAATCATTTTGTTGATTTCTCCATTTATGCAGCTGTAACATTAACACATGAAAAATACCCAAAACGTACATTGTTGGTGGGACCAAAACAAACACCAGTCACTTTTCTGTGTGATACTGGAGCTGATGTTTCTGTCCTCCGTGATCAGGTGGAGGGCGTAGTCACTTCCAAAAAGGTTATTGGCATAGTGGGAGTGGGTGGAAAGCCTCAATATGCCTGTTGGTCTAAGGAGGTCATTGTGCAAGATGAAGATGGTTCATATTACACACACCCATTTATTTTGACAACTGATTGTCCCTTCAATCTAATGGGAAGGGATCTCCTCAGTAAGTTACAGATCAGTTTAGTGCCAACGGCTAATGGAATAGTGCCAAAGAAATTTTTATCAGATACTAAAGAATCACTTATGGTGTTGCAAAGCCCAGTCATTCCTAATAAATTCTATACATTGGATCCAGTGTCAACAGGCCCTCGGTCAGTGGTTGGGTCTATGGAGGAACTGCGGGCTAAAATAGCTAAAACATTTGTCGTTCCTACAGAAACACAGACACAGTGGCCACTACATGTTACAATGATGTATGTCAGACCTGAAGGACCCCTGCCAGGTCAACCAGACTGGCTAAGGAGACCAGACCTGTCTCCTGAGGGCAGAGCAGTTGCTAAAGCCTGGGAGGAAAAGTTTCTGCGATTGTCACCACAGAAAATAACATTGACAGACGTTTGTTGGTCTCCAGATGGATGGATTATAATCAGAGTGACGTTGCCTCCAGAGCTGACACCAATAAACCCCCCACGGTTTCCACATATTTGTTTACAAAACCGGCACACAAACAGTGGAGAGATGCAAATGATCTGTTGGCTGCACTTCCTGTCAAGAGTGACCTTTGGAAAAAAGAGAGACACAATGTATTCACATACAGAGGCTCCTTTTGTGGCTTTGTGAAAAAACAAGTGCTGAACTGGTGTACTTTGGCGCCCCCTGCTGTACATTTGGATGCATGACTGTCTCTGTGCACTCTGAAATCAGATGACTTCCCTTCAGTGCCATCATGTCTGTGGGCTACATCAAAGACAGATGTTGGACTTATGACAACCGCAACATTTGTAACCATAGATCCAGCCACATCTTACAGGCCTCGAATTAGACAGTATCCACTCAAATCAGATGCAAAAGAAGGAATAAAGCCTGTTATTAATGATTTACTGACTGCAGGCGTGTTACAGGAACATGACTCAGCTGAATGCAGCACCCCCATCTTCCCTGTGAAAAAGCCACAGGGCGGCTGGAGGATGGTACATGATTTAAGAGCAGTAAATCAGGCTGTTAAATCACGAGCTCCAAATGTACCAGACCCACACACATTGTTAAATGAATTACAACCTCATCAAAAATGGTTCACTGTAATTGATTTAAGTAATGCATTTTTCTCCATTCCTCTTCATAGTACAGCTCAGGGATGGTTTGGATTCACATTTGAGAACAAAAAATACTCTTACACTCGCCTTCCACAAGGGTTCTGTGATAGCCCTACTATCTTTTCAGCGGAGATTAACAGGTGCATCAGCCACCACACATGGCCAGAGACCACACAGATAATTGTGTATGTTGATGACATTTTATTGGCCAGTCCCACCAAAGCGGAAAATGAAACAGAGGCAATCAGGCTGTTCACACATTTGGCAAAAACAGGAAATAAGGCCTCATTAGAGAAACTACAATTTACACAGGAAAAAGTAACATTCCTTGGTCATAACATTTCAGCTGAAGGGAAAGAACTTACTACTTCACGTAAGGAAGCAGTACAAATGGCACCAAAACCGCTTACCGTCAGACAAATGATGGCCTTTTTAGGCCTAGCGAATTATTGCAGGTCGTGGATCGTTGATTATGCTATCATAACTGCCCCATTACAGAACCTAATGTTAGATACACATCAAACTTTAAGCGCACCTTTGCAGTGGACACCTGACGCGGAAGAAGCATTTACAAAAGTGAAACAAATCATAACAGGAACAGGGGTGATGGCGCTGCCAGATTACAACAAGCCATTTACACAGTCTGTTGACTGTAAGAACGGTTACATGACATCAGTACTACTACAGCAATACGGTGAGAAGCAACGACCAATAGCCTATTACTCTAAACGATTAGATGATGTGGCTAGGGCACTTCCCCATTGCGTTCAGGCGGTTTGCGCCGCAGCCATGGCTGTGCACGCGTCTGCTGAAGTAGTGTTGTTCCATCCTTTGACACTGTTAGTCAGCCATGCAGTTGACATCCTGTTAACACAAACAAAAATGTCGTTCTTATCTCCTGCCAGGTTTTTACACCTTACTAACACCTTGTTGACCCCAGCCAACCTCATTCTAAAGCGCTGTGCTGCTTTTAACCCAGCTACATTGATACCAACAGCTGACGATGGGACACCGCATGACTGTGGACAGTTAGTGTCGGTGACATGCAAGCCACGTCCAGATTTGACAGACATTCCATTGAAAGACGGAGATGTAGTGTTTGTAGATGGCTCCTCCTCCAAAGCACCTGATGGAACAAATCATACTGGTTATGCAGTAGTTACATGCGACACTGTGTTGAAATCAGGCAAATTGGCTGGAAATCAGTCTGCACAGGCAGCTGAAATCGTGGCCTTGACAGAAGCCTGTAGACTTTTCAAAGGCAAGAAAGTCACAATTTACACTGATAGCCAGTATGCTTTTTCCACAGTTCATGTGTTTGCTGCTCAGTGGGCTAGGAGAGGTATGAAGACATCTAGTGGAAAGCCTGTGCAACATGCCTCCCTGTTAAAAGACCTTCTTGCTTCAGTCCTCTTACCTACATCATTGGCGATATGTAAATGCAAAGCACATACTGGCGCCACTGATGCTGTCTCTTTGGGTAATGCGAAAGCTGATGTTGAAGCTAAAAAAGCTGCTTTTACTGAAGCACTTACTGTCCAGTTGTTGCCTGTTGATGTTGTACCACTTTGCTTGCCAGATGAAGTCCTGATTGATATGCATGTTAACGCTCCTGAAAGTGAGAAAACAAAATGGGTGACTGAAGGTGCTGTTAAAAATGACTCTGGAGTATTTATGTTAAATGACAAGCCATGTTTGCCTAGATGTTTGTTTGACGTCGTTGCTAGAATGAGCCATGGGTTGGCCCATGTCTCAACAGGAGGGATGGTAGACATAGTCAAACAGTCATTTCATATACCACTAGGACTCCAAACCCATTTTAAAAACTTTTGTCGTCAGTGTATCATCTGTTGTCGTCATAATCCTCAGGGTAATGTTAGGCCCCCTCGGGGTAAAACACCAGCTGGTACATATCCTTTTGAGGTCATTATGATGGATTTCATAACACTGCACACTATTCAGAGGTATACGTATTGTTTGGTTCTGGTGGACTCATTCTCAAAATGGGTCACCATAGTGCCCGCTAAAACAAATGATGCAATGACAGTGGCAAAGGCCCTTTTGACACGAATAATACCTCAACATGGCATCCCACGACAGATTTGGAGCGACAATGGACCCCATTTTGTTAACAGAGTAATACTCCTGCTGACAGAGGCCATGGGCATTGAATTAAAACATCACTGCTCCTACCACCCGGCTAGTGCTGGATTGGTAGAACGCAACAATGGTACCATTAAAAACAGATTAAAAAAAGCTGTAGAACAAACAAACAGGCCCTGGCCAGAGTGTGTTAACCTGGTAGAAATGTACATGCGCATAACACCAAACACACAGGGTTTGACCCCCTTTGAGGTTGTCACAGGACGACCTTTTCACCTACCCCTCACCAGTTCTAAGTGGGTGCAGGATCAGAGGGAGAGTTGGATCCAATAACAAAATGGATGGTTAAATTATTCACAGATGCTGAAATTGTTGAAGCTAATACACTGCCTAGTCTCTCTTTACCTGTTTCAGATCCCCTTCGTCCTGGTGATTGGGTCCTCATCAAGGTGATTAAGAGAAAACACTGGTGTACTCCACGGTGGGACGGCCCTTACACAGTTCTGCTAACCACACCAACTGCATTTAAGATAGCTGAAAGACAGACGTGGATACACCAATCACACGGGAAAAAGGTACAGAAACCCACCACAGCAGGTGATACACCCTAGTAACACAGAGATGGATCTGTTGTTCCTCCTCCTCCTCGTGGGATCCCAGGAAGTGCTAGCAGGGGCTCTAAGCTCACCTTGGTATGATTACATAGGTAGATGCCCCGGGGGCTTTAACCTCGTTATGTGCATACCACAAATACCGGACATTTTAAGTGACGTTACAATTCCACTAGAGGCTCTGGCTAATAAAGGCTACACACCATGGAAACATGGTAAGGACTATGTAAATTATGAATGGTACATGCAAGTCCGGGGAGCAGACCAATCATGGTCTACTCATGGTTGGTCTGAGGTACCCCTACATACAAGCTACACCCCTATTACCTGGCCCCTCACACCATCTACACGTACCGTTACAGCGGCATATCTGTCATTGCGAAAAACAATTGTTCAGAAACAAAAAATCCTACTCCTAACCGTTAACACCACCGCGGTACCTCCGTCTTGTTTGCTTATGGGATTCGGCCCTGACGTACAAGGGACAGATCCCATCTTTTGGGTGGATATTTGTATTACACCTCCGGCCACTCCCATTGTAGTTAAACCACGCATGGACATAGTGTTATCACCTGAGGTTAGACAGAATATACGAGTTATAAATGCAAAACCTATGCCAACAGAAGAACCTGACTCGTTACTCGCATTACTGTCTGAACAGAATAATCACGTCCATCATCGTCTGCGCGCTAATTCTTGGTACCGTATGGTAGAACTATCTGCACGAACAGTAACTAATGATAGTTGCTATGTTTGCTCACATCTGCCGCACGCTGTAACATCCCCGACTCTGTTGTCCGCATCCCTGCCAGCCCCTGACTCAAAGAAAGTACTAGAATGTTTACAAAATAAGTCCGCGACCCCGTGCCCTCCTGTTCTACCAGTGCTAAAAACCCTCGAGCCCCTAGGTCAGGCTGCTAAACACCTAAACACGAATGCTGTCCCCTGTGGTAATTATACTCACTGCTATCCTTTATGCGTACGATTTAATGGTCCACCAACTAACACCAAAGGTCTACCATCGGTAGACATAAACCATTGTGCTACCGTTCGGAACGTCAGTACGGTTGTCCCAATGTTTGCTAGAGACGGTGTTTGGTTGAAGTGCGGTGATAAAGTTTATCCTTCCCCTCCAATTAATATGTCAGCCGTTTGTGTACCAGTAGCAGTCACAGATGGGTCTTTCATAGTTCATATGACAATGCCTAGTCGTTCTCGTCGTGAGATTATAACCTTCACACCTCATGATGCAATATGGGGCTCAGACGTCCCTCACGAACATAGATATTGGTCAACTAGTCAAAAAGTCGTTCATGCTCTTTTCCCTAACATAGGCGTGGGTAAGAATTCCCTTATGGTAGAGACCCTCCAATACCGCCTTCACATGCTTCTTAATGCATCTTTAGCTGTTAGTAACAAAATGAATGCTAGAACAGCGGCCACCGCGCAAATGGCTATTCAGAACCGTATGGCTTTAGATACGATTTTAGCTTCCACAGGTGGTGTGTGTGCTATGGTGGGTGCTACCTGCTGTACATACATCCCTAATAACTCCTCGGAGTCCATCGAGGACGCCCTGCAAACACTCCGCAACCTGGAAGGTGCCATGTCAGCTGACGAGTCCAATGTCCATTCATCCGGGTGGGACTGGCTGTTCCAAGGCTCCTGGTTCCAATTCCTGCTACGTCTGGGTCTCCCTCTTCTGGCTGTGCTGCTGGTCGTTGGTCTTGCCTGCTGTTGCATCGTCCCCTGTGTGAAGAAAGGCATAGACAACATGATCATCGGTGCTATGCAGGTCCAGGCTTCCCCAGAGTACCAACTCCATGTTATGGGTCTCTCCCCATCTGCCCCATTGATGGACTAAGACCCTGCCACACCTTCCCATCATCACAGTGAGCGGTAAAGGTTCACTGCTACTGGAGGGTTATGTGCTGGTAACCTCTGACCCTCCCTTACCAACTCCAAACACACACTGAGACCTAAAGCCCTATTTTCAACACCATGGTTTTGGGTCATCAGTTGTACATACACCCTGAACTGTCTCCAGATCACCGTGGATCAGAATCGATGTTCGCCCCAGCAGGGGGGGACGGTGGGGAATTTTTCCCGTACTAGCTGTCGGGTTTTCGCCCCACCTCACGGTGGTCATCCCTGTTGTTTTGGTCCTATGATGGCACCGGGTAAACCTGTGAAGACGCCCGTCTGCTTGATGTTTTCCAAACCCACAACAGGGCGGATATGTAAGATATGTTATAGTCTGTGTGGTTTTTATTACTTTATTAGTTATAGTTAAATGATTAAACGATAGTTAGAATATGAAATTATCCATGATTAACTGTGTGTGTGTGTGTGTGTGTGTGTTTGCAAAACATATCCATTGTCCACCATAGCTGGTTTAAACTAGTTTGGGCCAGTGTGGGGGTATGTGACCCACTGCATGGACATATGAGCCTTTTTCTCCCCCAAAGTTTTTGTGTTACCATATATGGTATTAATCCTGCACCCAGAGCGCTGTTGCACAGCCCTCTGGGTGTGGTCTATGTTTTCTATAATAAATACCTGGTTCTGAGGCATCACCATCAGAGCAATCCAACTTATATCGGACTTTTGTGTCTCTTTTTGTTGGGTTTTTCTCCGAGCTGCAGCTCGCACCTCTCTGCCTCTGGTCGCCTTTTAAGTCAGATAGTGTTTTTCTCCCTGAGTTGTGATTGCAACGGTCTTAACGTATTTAGACCCAACATTCACATTTTAGCAACGGTCTTAACGTATTTAGACCTAACACAAGCTGTTTACAGTAAAGTTGAAATACTATAAAAAATACAAATACAAATATATAAATTAATAAAAAATACAAATCCACATAAAGGTGCTTCAACATCAACATTTTTTTTAAAATCAGCCTTATTTAACACAGATTCAAAATCCAACAGAGTAAAACATCAGGGACAAGCTTTTACAGAACACTACTGCATTCCTAGTGGATAACCATCAAATCTAACCATCGCAAAATTCAGTGCTTTTACATTTGACAAAACATTTAAATTCCAAATTGCTAAACCAAATAAAACAATTTACAGACACAGAACCATCTGAAAAACTAAAACTAAAAATGTTCCTGAGACAGACAACAGGCCTGTTCAGTCAGCACCAAATGAGGTTTAGTTCAGTGTCGGTAGTTCTGATTCCACTTAAGTCAGTTCACAGGTTAGGCTCAGTTCAGATGATGTAAAGTTCAATCCAACCTAAAACTAGTAAACATTCCAACCTATTCATCCTCCTACATAAAAAGCTTGATTTTCAGCTGCTGTATTTTAGTGTTGAGTCTGTGACCGTCCAGGTTTAGCAGGATTTTACTCCATCGTGTACTTGAAGTTATCTGGAAAACTGAGATCCAGGGCGATGAATGTCATTATTACACTTTCTACATTGGTGAGGACTTTGACACCCTCAATCACAACCACAATGTCATCTGGCTCCTGATAGTTATCTCTTCAGAAGGTGGAAATGTCCATAACTGTGGTGAAATGTTGTTCTCTACATCCTCAGCAGTGGAGGCTGTAAAAGAGAGATAATCATGTTATAAGCTACTACTTTCTCACTTTTAACCCATGTGAATATCTAGCAACTCCTTGTGGAAGTTGAGTCCCCAGGTTTGGAACCCACACAACCAGAAATCAAGAGCTTACTTTACTGAACTGGGAGATGTCTTGGCCCATTATCAGATATTTATCACATTGGTCATATTTCTGCTTCAAAGAGCAATGTGGGTTCATTGAGTGAAGACTAAGTCCTCAGTACTCACTAAATATCACAGCATTACTGGAGTTCCATATCATAATGGAAATTATTATATTTAATAGGGGTGTGCCATCTAAGGAACCTTATGATTCAATTCAGTGACGATTCAGAGTGCTACGATTCGATTATTCAACGATTATCACGATAATAACAATTATTATGATTTGTTTTGCATCTTTTTATTTTTTTTCCTGACTTTGTGACCACTTCATACTTTTGAACAAGGAGTTGGGAGCGGAGCGGCGTCTTTGTCGCTGAGTCCTTCCAGGCCATGGAGCCGATCGAGGACTCATCTCTTGTAAATCTCATGCTCAGTAACTGTAGCTGAAGAGTTAGCTGCCACCATCGCCCCCTTCACCTGGTCCGTTCCTTCATGTGTCTTTCTTTCCATGTTTTGACCATCAAAGTCTTGTGTCGCGTTGATGGGAGGAGCATCAGGCCAGAATCAGCTGTAAGATTTGTAATTGATGCAGTGATGGCACAATGTTCACATATGAGAGTGTGGTGACACAGCACTACTCAGGAGCTCAGACCTGTTAGACGATGTTCAGTAGATCATCTTAAAATGGTGCTGATCGACTGATTGACAGACTGTGTTGCTGTATTAACTCAGATCAATGATAGATCAATAGGACAGTTTCTGTCCAGATCTGCCTATTTTCATGGACTGATTAGAGAAAAATGACAGGACCTAACGGTCTGTACCACTTTTACACGTGCACTAATCACTGCTGCAATCTTAGGTCACTAAAGGATTTAGAGAAACAACTGAATTACCACCCTTTATTTCAGATCTCCGCCCCTTAGTGTGTGTACATTTATTTTGTATAAGTAAGGAGACATTTTTATTGGATACTGCTGAGCGTATATAAAAATAATTGAAAACATTGGGAACATTTTCATTGTGTAAAACAAATGTAAAACTACTGATACACTCACAGATTGTCCTTGAAGAGAGAGTTTAGATCTTCAACAGTGTTGGGAACGTTACTTTAAAAAAGTAATTAGTTATAATTACTCACTACTTGTTCAAAAAAGTAACTGCGTTCGTAACTAATTTACTCTATAATAAAAGTAACTGATTACCAAGGAAAGTAACTATTTGCGTTACTATTAAAAAAAAAAAAAAGTTGCTATATGTCAAATAATTCATAATATTTAGATGTGTGTGTCGTGAGGTGCTTCATTAAATTAGAGTTGTTTACAACAGATGTGGACAAAGTCTTCACTCCTGGATATAATGAACACTTCACATGTACGTTCTTGTCTTTGACCATAATTAATATAAAGTAGTGTTTGTATCGTCACCTTAAAAATGACAACTTTTCATCAGATTGTTCCACGCTCACCATCTCTGCTGATTCATCAAATCTGTAGTGTGTGTGTGTGTGTGTGTGTTGCGGGTGCTGGCACGTCGCCTTAGCCAATCATAATCGCTCACCTTGTTTTTAACCCACCTCCTCACTACAGCTGTGTAAGAAGCCGGGGATGCTTTCGGATAACATTTTATTTAATCAATGCGTGTAACGCACCGCATTTAACGTTCAGTAACGATAACGGCGTTGTAACGGCGTAAAAAGTAATTAGTTAGATTACCCCGTTACTGAAAAACAAATGCCGTTACCTAACGCCGTTACTTTAAACGCCGTTATTCCAAACACTGATCTTCAGTGAAGTATATGGTCAGGCTTTGGAGGACACACTCCCTCCTGATGTTAATGTGATCACACTGAAACAGAGGCTAGAAAGTGGGACAGAATTTAGACAGGCTGAATAGAACAGGCTTATGATGGGCAGTATCTCTCAGGGTTCCCCTATGACTGACACTAACACCCAAAAAATGCCCAAAACATAGTTACATATGCATTCATTGGCTGAAGTACTTGGATGGTCCTCCATACAATAGTTACATTTACATTTAACAACTTATCAATATAAACAAAAATACAAAGAGAATAACAATTTTATACACCATAACATAACGACCAATATTAATCAATTATGTCCACATTTTACATTTTAATTAAACTACAAACTACAGCTGGGTGATATGAACCAAAACTCATTTCTCAATAACAAACAGCTGTAAAATATGTGTCACTTTAGTGTTTTTCTCCTATAAGGACAGCACGTGTGAGTGAGTTCTGTAGTGTGGCTTGTTTAGGGGAAGGTGTGGGTTAGAACACACTCAGTGATCATCTAAATGAGCTCTACATGTTGTTCTAAGCAGTGACCAAAGCAACGACTCCTAAAACAAGTATTTTTATACAAAAAAAGCTATAAAATAAATATCTCAGAAAAGGGTTAAAACTGTTAAAGAAGGACAAAGATGAAACTGATTTCCCTAAACAGAGAAAACAGTGTGAAACCAGGAATAAAACCGCCTCCGCAAACATAAATGTAAGCATGACACAGTCAAACAACTCGAGACAAGGCATGTGGGAAGGGTTGGGTGGGAAGGTGGCTGGGGGAGGGGGTCAGGTGGGAAGAACAGCAGGATTCCAGCCGTTTGGGGACATGGGCGTGCTGCCAATGGGCGCCTCTACCACGCCTCCATGCAGCTGTGGATGGGAGGGGGGGGAAGATGCCAACGAGGCATTTGAAGTTGAAGACCTGTAGCTGCGTTACTGACAACCAGATGACGTGTGGAAAAGTTCAGCATCAACAGTTCCAGGTGGGAATGTAGGGAAGGAGCGGGGGGAGGGAGTGGGGGTAAGAGCCGCCGTCTGCAGAAACTTCCTGGTGATAAGAGTTGAGACAACCTTGGCTTTAGCCTTGGCTGGCTGGGGAGCTGAAAGGGAGATAAGCAATGTGATTTGATACAGGCTATGTTAATTTCCAATAGCCTTCTGTCCTGGGTCTCTCTGCTGTAATCCAATGAATGGCCTAGTTTCCACTTCCAAGTCGGGTCTCCAACTTCTCCCAGTTGTTATCCATAACGCGTAGACGATCCAAAAGCAGCTCTTGCTTGCTTTTGATGTCGATCAACACATGAGTCTGAGTGTTCAGAGCCCCACTACATCCTTCAGAAATCACTGGCAGCTTTTCAAAACAGTCGTTAGCGTAGTACGGACTTATCGATAGATTAGGAAACCACCAGCTCCGATCAGCAGCATGCCTACTATCATTATTCCAATCATGTAGATGTCCTCCACGTCTTCCACGGAAAGGATGGACAGACACACAACTCGCCACTTGTTCCAAGGGTCAAGTGCGTATCCAGCCGCAAACGTCCTGCTTGGACAAGCGGGTTCTCCACCCCCGATTCTTTTCGTCGCAAAAATCTGATCGAGACCAACTAATTAATTCCATTATTCCGGTTTTGGATGAGTTGCAGAGCGAGACTCTTGTTAGGCTCACAAGACCAGACAAAGCAGCAGCAGGGAGAGATAAGAACGGAAGGGAGGGAGAAACAGAGAGTGCGACTGTCCTCGTCGAGAGAAGCAAGAAGAATACTACACGATGTATACTACACGATACACGATGTATACTACACGATGTATACTACACAATGCATACTACACAATATATACTACACAATGCATACTACACGATGCATACTACACGATGTATACTACACAATATATACTACACGATGCATACTACACGATGCATACTACACGATGCATACTACACGATGTATACTACACAATGCATACTACACAATATATACTACACAATGCATACTACACGATGTATACTACACGATGCATACTACCTGATGTATACTACACAATATATACTACACGATGTATACTACACGATGTATACGACTCGATGTATACTACACAATGTATACTACACGATGCATACTACACGATGTATACTACACAATATATACTACACGATGTAAACTACACGATGTATACTACACAATATATACTACACGATGCATACTACACAATGTATACTACACGATGTATACTACACGATGCATACTACACGATGTATACTACACAATATATACTACACGATGTATACTACACAATATATACTACACGATGTAAACTACACGATGTATACTACACAATATATACTACACGATGCATACTACACAATGTATACTACACGATGTATACTACACGATGCATACTACACGATGTATTACTACACAATATATACTACACGATGTATACTACACGATGTAAACTACACGATGTATACTACACAATGTCTCCTACACGATGCATACTACACAATGTATACTACACGATGTATACTACACGATGCATACTACACGATGTATACTACACAATATATACTACACGATGTATACTACACGATGTATACGACACGATGTATACTACACAATGTATACTACACGATGCATACTACACGATGTATACTACACAATATATACTACACGATGTAAACTACACGATGTATACTACACAATGTCTCCTACACGATGCATACTACACAATGTATACTACACAATGTATACTACACAATGTATACTACACGATGTATACTACACAATGTATACTACACAATGTATACTACACGATGCATACTACACAATATATACTACACGATGTATACTACACGATGCATACTACACGATGTATACTACACAATGTATACTACACAATATATACTACACGATGCATACTACACGATGCATACTACACGATGTATACTACACGATGTATACTACACAATGTATACTACACGATGTATACTACACGATGCATACTATACAATATGTACTACACGATGCATACTACACGATGCATACTACACGATGTATACTACACAATATATACTACACGATGCATACTACACGATGCATACTACACGATGTATACTACACGATGTATACTACACAATGCATACTAAACAATATATACTACACAATGCATACTACACGATGCATACTACACGATGCATACTACACGATGTATACTACACAATGTATACTACACAATATATACTACACGATGTATACTACACGATGTATACTACACAATGTATACTACACAATATATACTACACGATGTATACTACACGATGTATACGACACGATGTATACTACACAATGTATACTACACGATGCATACTACACGATGTATACTACACAATATATACTACACGATGTAAACTACACGATGTATACAACACAATGTCTCCTACACGATGCATACTACACAATGTATACTACACGATGTATACTACACGATGCATACTACACGATGTATACTACACAATATATACTACACGATGTATACTACACGATGTATACGACACGATGTATACTACACAATGTATACTACACGATGCATACTACACGATGTATACTACACAATATATACTACACGATGTAAACTACACGATGTATACTACACAATGTCTCCTACACGATGCATACTACACAATGTATACTACACAATGTATACTACACAATGTATACTACACGATGTATACTACACGATGTATCAGAATCAGAATCAGAAGAGCTTTATTGACCAGGTACAGTTTAGAACAATACGAGGAATTTGACTTGGTAGTTGCAGTGAAAGAAGACACATCAACACACCGGAGCAGCCATTTGCGGCGCCCACATATTTAGGTGAAAAAGGGATCAACAACAGGAGGAGAGGAGGGGTGAGGGGAAAAAAAAAAACTGCCAGTTTGAAACTGATTTCCCTAAACAGAGAAAACAGTGTGAAACCAGGAATAAAACCGCCTCCGCAAACATAAATGTAAGCATGACACAGTCAAACAACTCGAGACAAGGCATGGGGGAAGGGTTGGGTGGGAAGGTGGCTGGGGGAGGGGGTCAGGTGGGAAGAACAGCAGGATTCCAGCCGTTTGGGGACATGGGCGTGCTGCCAATGGGCGCCTCTACCACGCCTCCATGCAGCTGTGGATGGGAGGGGGGGGAAGATGCCAACGAGGCATTTGAAGTTGAAGAACTGTTGCTGCGTTACTGACAACCAGATGACGTGTGGAAAAGTTCAGCATCAACAGTTCCAGGAGGAATGTAGGGAAGGAGCGGGGGGAGGGAGTGGGGGTAAGAGCCGCCGTCTGCAGAAAACTTCCTGGTGATAAGAGTTGAGACAACCTTGGCTTTAGCCTTGGCTGGCTGGGGAGCTGAAAGGGAGATAAGCAATGTGATTTGATACAGGCTATGTTAATTTCCAATAGCCTTCTGTCCTGGGTCTCTCTGCTGTAATCCAATGAATGGCCTAGTTTCCACTTCCAAGTCGGGTCTCCAACTTCTCCCAGTTGTTATCCATAACGCGTAGACGATCCAAAAGCAGCTCTTGCTTGCTTTTGATGTCGATCAACACATGAGTCTGAGTGTTCAGAGCCCCACTACATCCTTCAGAAATCACTGGCAGCTTTTCAAAACAGTCGTTAGCGTAGTACGGACTTATCGATAGATTAGGAAACCACCAGCTCCGATCAGCAGCATGCCTACTATCATTATTCCAATCATGTAGATGTCCTCCACGTCTTCCACGGAAAGGATGGACAGACACACAACTCGCCACTTGTTCCAAGGGTCAAGTGCGTATCCAGCCGCAAACGTCCTGCTTGGACATGCGGGTTCTCCACCCCCGATTCTTTTCGTCGCAAAAATCTGATCGAGACCAACTAATTAATTCCATTATTCCGGTTTTGGATGAGTTGCAGAGCGAGACTCTTGTTAGGCTCACAAGACCAGACAAAGCAGCAGCAGGGAGAGATAAGAACGGAAGGGAGGGAGAAACAGAGAGTGCGACTGTCCTCGTCGAGAGAAGCAAGAAGAATACTACACGATGTATACTACACGATACACGATGTATACTACACGATGTATACTACACAATGCATACTACACAATATATACTACACAATGCATACTACACGATGCATACTACACGATGTATACTACACAATATATACTACACGATGCATACTACACGATGCATACTACACGATGCATACTACACGATGTATACTACACAATGCATACTACACAATATATACTACACAATGCATACTACACGATGTATACTACACGATGCATACTACCTGATGTATACTACACAATATATACTACACGATGTATACTACACGATGTATACGACTCGATGTATACTACACAATGTATACTACACGATGCATACTACACGATGTATACTACACAATATATACTACACGATGTAAACTACACGATGTATACTACACAATATATACTACACGATGCATACTACACAATGTATACTACACGATGTATACTACACGATGCATACTACACGATGTATACTACACAATATATACTACACGATGTATACTACACAATATATACTACACGATGTAAACTACACGATGTATACTACACAATATATACTACACGATGCATACTACACAATGTATACTACACGATGTATACTACACGATGCATACTACACGATGTATACTACACAATATATACTACACGATGTATACTACACGATGTAAACTACACGATGTATACTACACAATGTCTCCTACACGATGCATACTACACAATGTATACTACACGATGTATACTACACGATGCATACTACACGATGTATACTACACAATATATACTACACGATGTATACTACACGATGTATACGACACGATGTATACTACACAATGTATACTACACGATGCATACTACACGATGTATACTACACAATATATACTACACGATGTAAACTACACGATGTATACTACACAATGTCTCCTACACGATGCATACTACACAATGTATACTACACAATGTATACTACACAATGTATACTACACGATGTATACTACACAATGTATACTACACAATGTATACTACACGATGCATACTACACAATATATACTACACGATGTATACTACACGATGCATACTACACGATGTATACTACACAATGTATACTACACAATATATACTACACGATGCATACTACACGATGCATACTACACGATGTATACTACACGATGTATACTACACAATGTATACTACACAATGTATACTACACGATGCATACTATACAATATGTACTACACGATGCATACTACACGATGCATACTACACGATGTATACTACACAATATATACTACACGATGCATACTACACGATGCATACTACACGATGTATACTACACGATGTATACTACACAATGCATACTAAACAATATATACTACACAATGCATACTACACGATGCATACTACACGATGCATACTACACGATGTATACTACACAATGTATACTACACAATATATACTACACGATGTATACTACACGATGTATACGACACGATGTATACTACACAATGTATACTACACGATGCATACTACACGATGTATACTACACAATATATACTACACGATGTAAACTACACGATGTATACAACACAATGTCTCCTACACGATGCATACTACACAATGTATACTACACGATGTATACTACACGATGCATACTACACGATGTATACTACACAATATATACTACACGATGTATACTACACGATGTATACTACACGATGTATACTACACAATGTATACTACACGATGCATACTACACGATGTATACTACACAATATATACTACACGATGTAAACTACACGATGTATACTACACAATGTCTCCTACACGATGCATACTACACAATGTATACTACACAATGTATACTACACGATGTATACTACACGATGTATACTACACGATGTATCAGAATCAGAATCAGAAGAGCTTTATTGACCAGGTACAGTTTAGAACAATACGAGGAATTTGACTTGGTAGTTGCAGTGAAAGAAGACACATCAACACACCGGAGCAGCCATTTGCGGCGCCCACATATTTAGGTGAAAAGGGATCAACAACAGGAGGAGAGGAGGGGTGAGGGGAAAAAAAAAAAACTGCCAGTTTGAAACTGATTTCCCTAAACAGAGAAAAACAGTGTGAAACCATGAATAAAACCGCCTCCGCAAACATAAATGTAAGCATGACACAGTCAAACAACTCGAGACAAGGCATGTGGGAAGGGTTGGGTGGGAAGTTGGCTGGGGGAGGGGGTCAGGTGGGAAGAACAGCAGGATTCCAGCCGTTTGGGGACATGGGCGTGCTGCCAATGGGCGCCTCTACCACGCCTCCATGCAGCTGTGGATGGGAGGGGGGGGAAGATGCCAACGAGGCATTTGAAGTTGAAGAACTGTTGCTGCGTTACTGACAACCAGATGACGTGTGGAAAAGTTCAGCATCAACAGTTCCAGGAGGAATGTAGGGAAGGAGCGGGGGGAGGGAGTGGGGGTAAGAGCCGCCGTCTGCAGAAACTTCCTGGTGATAAGAGTTGAGACAACCTTGGCTTTAGCCTTGGCTGGCTGGGGAGCTGAAAGGGAGATAAGCAATGTGATTTGATACAGGCTATGTTAATTTCCAATAGCCTTCTGTCCTGGGTCTCTCTGCTGTAATCCAATGAATGGCCTAGTTTCCACTTCCAAGTCGGGTCTCCAACTTCTCCCAGTTGTTATCCATAACGCGTAGACGATCCAAAAGCAGCTCTTGCTTGCTTTTGATGTCGATCAACACATGAGTCTGAGTGTTCAGAGCCCCACTACATCCTTCAGAAATCACTGGCAGCTTTTCAAAACAGTCGTTAGCGTAGTACGGACTTATCGATAGATTAGGAAACCACCAGCTCCGATCAGCAGCATGCCTACTATCATTATTCCAATCATGTAGATGTCCTCCACGTCTTCCACGGAAAGGATGGACAGACACACAACTCGCCACTTGTTCCAAGGGTCAAGTGCGTATCCAGCCGCAAACGTCCTGCTTGGACATGCGGGTTCTCCACCCCCGATTCTTTTCGTCGCAAAAATCTGATCGAGACCAACTAATTAATTCCATTATTCCGGTTTTGGATGAGTTGCAGAGCGAGACTCTTGTTAGGCTCACAAGACCAGACAAAGCAGCAGCAGGGAGAGATAAGAACGGAAGGGAGGGAGAAACAGAGAGTGCGACTGTCCTCGTCGAGAGAAGCAAGAAGAATACTACACGATGTATACTACACGATGTATACTACACGATGTATACTACACGATGTATACTACACGATGTATACTACACGATGTATACTACACGATGTATACTACACTATGTGTACTACAGGATGTATACTACATGATGTATACTACACGATGTATACTACACGATACTATACTACACAATGTATACTACACGATGTATACTACACGATGCATACTACACGATGTATACTACACGATGTATACTACACAATGTAGACTACACTATGCATACTACACGATTTATACTACACAATGCATACTACACGATGCATACTACACAATGTATACTACACATTGTATACTACACGATGCATACTACACGATGTATACTACACGATGTTTACTACATCTAGCAGAGACTCGCACGATCCCAAAAGTAGACACACGAGTTAAAAATCGTCTCTAAATGGGCCAAAGACCACACAGTGCGTACCTGCCTTTAGCAGAAATGTTGTAGTGCTCTGAACGTTTACAAGCTGCATTCAACCACTTTCTTTGAAGGAATTCTGTCAGACCATGTCCTGTTTCAGATGTAACATTGGCTTGGTGCCCATTAGCTTAGCCTATTAGCTTAGCCATTAGCTTAGCCCACAGATCCCTCTCATAGCAGCCCAGCTTCACATACCACCCACTGTGGTGTGAACGTAAAGGTTTTAAGTGTGTTTCTCGTACTGATATTATGGAGCCAACATCTGGATAACTCTGACTGAGTGTCGTTATTTGGCTCAGAGATGCTAAACAAATGTTTCTGTTGTCATAGCAACCATTGGCTTTACACTCCACCATTGTTCAGAAACGTGACCCAGCACTGGATGATGGTAGGTTAGCGTTAGCGATGAATGTCATTATTACACTTTCTACATTGGTGAGGACTTTGACACCCTCAATCACAACCACAATGTCATGTGGCTCCTGATAGTTATCTCTTCAGAAGGTGGAAATGTCCATAACTGTGGTGAAATGTTGTTCTCTACATCCTCAGCAGTGGAGGCTGTAAAAGAGAGATAATCATGTTATAAGCTACTACTTTCTCATTTTTAACCCATGTGAATATCTAGCAACTCCTTGTGGAAGTTGAGTCCCCAGGTTTGGATCCCACACAACCAGAAATCAAGAGCTTACTTTACTGAACTGGGAGATGTCTTGGCCCATTATCAGATATTTATCACATTGGTCATATTTCTGCTTCAAAGAGCAATGTGGGTTCATTGAGTGAAGACTAAGTCCTCAGTACTCACTAAATATCACAGCATTACTGGAGTTCCATATCATAATGGAAATTATTATATTTAATAGGGGTGTGCCATCTAAGGAACCTTATGATTCAATTCAGTGACGATTCAGAGTGCTACGATTCGATTATTCAACGATTATCACGATAATAACAATTATTATGATTTGTTTTGCATCTTTTTATTTTTTTTCCTGACTTTGTGACCACTTCATACTTTTGAACAAGGAGTTGGGAGCGGAGCGGCGTCTTTGTCGCTGAGTCCTTCCAGGCCATGGAGCCCATCGAGGACTCATCTCTTGTAAATCTCATGCTCAGTAACTGTAGCTGAAGAGTTAGCTGCCACCATCGCCCCCTTCACCTGGTCCGTTCCTTCATGTGTCTTTCTTTCCATGTTTTGACCATCAAAGTCTTGTGTCGCGTTGATGGGAGGAGCATCAGGCCAGAATCAGCTGTAAGATGTGTAATTGATGCAGTGATGGCACAATGTTCACATATGAGAGTGTGGTGACACAGCACTACTCAGGAGCTCAGACCTGTTAGACGATGTTCAGTAGATCATCTTAAAATGGTGCTGATCGACTGATTGACAGACTGTGTTGCTGTATTAACTCAGATCAATGATAGATCAATAGGACAGTTTCTGTCCAGATCTGCCTATTTTTCATGGACTGATTAGAGAAAAATGACAGGACCTAACGGTCTGTACCACTTTTACACGTGCACTAATCACTGCTGCAATCTTAGGTCACTAAAGGATTTAGAGAAACAACTGAATTACCACCCTTTATTTCAGATCTCCGCCCCTTAGTGTGTGTACATTTATTTTGTATAAGTAAGGAGACATTTTTATTGGATACTGCTGAGCGTATATAAAAATAATTGAAAACATTGGGAACATTTTCATTGTGTAAAACAAATGTAAAACTACTGATACACTCACAGATTGTCCTTGAAGAGAGAGTTTAGATCTTCAACAGTGTTGGGAGCGTTACTTTAAAAAAGTAATTAGTTATAATTACTCACTACTTGTTCAAAAAAGTAACTGCGTTCGTAACTAATTTACTCTATAATAAAAGTAACTGATTACCAAGGAAAGTAACTATTTGCGTTACTATTAAAAAAAAAAAAAAGTTGCTATATGTCAAAGAATTCATATTATTTAGATGTGTGTGTCGTGAGGTGCTTCATTAATTTTGAGTTGTTTACAACAGATGTGGACAAAGTCTTCACTCCTGGATATAATGAACACTTCACATGTACGTTCTTGTTTTTGACCATAATTAATATAAAGTAGTGTTTGTATCGTCACCTTAAAAATGACAACTTTTCATCAGATTGTTCCACGCTCACCATCTCTGCTGATTCATCAAATCTGTAGTGTGTGTGTGTGTGTGTGTGTTGCGGGTGCTGGCACGTCGCCTTAGCCAATCATAATCGCTCACCTTGTTTTTAACCCACCTCCTCACTACAGCTGTGTAAGAAGCCGGGGATGCTTTCGGATAACATTTTATTTAATCAATGCATGTAACGCACCGCATTTAACGTTCAGTAACAATAACGGCGTTGTAACGGCGTAAAAAGTAATTAGTTAGATTACCCCGTTACTGAAAAACAAATGCCGTTACCTAACGCCGTTACTTTAAACGCCGTTATTCCAAACACTGATCTTCAGTGAAGTATATGGTCAGGCTTTGGAGGACACACTCCCTCCTGATGTTAATGTGATCACACTGAAACAGAGGCTAGAAAGTGGGACAGAATTTAGACAGGCTGAATAGAACAGGCTTATGATGGGCAGTATCTCTCAGGGTTCCCCTATGACTGACACTAACACCCAAAAAATGCCCAAAACATAGTTACATATGCATTCATTGGCTGAAGTACTTGTATGGTCCTCCATACAATAGTTACATTTACATTTAACAACTTATCAATATAAACAAAAATACAAAGAGAATAACAATTTTATACACCATAACATAACGACCAATATTAATCAATTATGTCCACATTTTACATTTTAATTAAACTACAAACTACAGCTGGGTGATATGAACCAAAACTCATTTCTCAATAACAAACAGCTGTAAAATATGTGTCACTTTAGTGTTTTTCTCCTATAAGGACAGCACGTGTGAGTGAGTTCTGTAGTGTGGCTTGTTTAGGGGAAGGTGTGGGTTAGAACACACTCAGTGATCATCTAAATGAGCTCTACATGTTGTTCTAAGCAGTAACCAAAGCAACGACTCCTAAAACAAGTATTTTTATACAAAAAAAGCTATAAAATAAATATCTCAGAAAAGGGTTAAAACTGTTAAAGAAGGACAAAGATGTTTGACTGAACTCTATGAATAATATTAAATTATTGTATGATGTGTTTTGTAATGTGTGATAGTATAAATAAAAACAAGTTATATATCTCGATAAAGGCGATTTTCTATATAGTCAAAATATAAAACTCAATATATCTTGAATCATGATATATTACACAGCTCTACTACAAACCACAGTTATTAAGAATATAATTTATACAAATCATATTATTTTAAAGTTGTGTTTAAGTTGGAAAACAAAGACAATCTGTTTTTAAATACTGGCCTCATAGTATTTACATAGTTCCTAATACTAGCTTTTTAAAACTGTTAGGGGAACTTTAGTTATATTTTTTATATTCTTATTTTAATAACAATATTACTATTTTACATAACATTATCAACTTTGTGTATTCAAAGCATTGACATAATGATCCAGACATAATATTTATGAATCTATTTTTAATCACTGAAACATAATTCCTAGAACAGGTGAGATGTTAAGATACAACTTTAGCTTCATAAGAAACACAGCATTCCTATAATTTATGAACTCATTCACAAACCCTGGACAATACAGTAGAATTAATGTCATAATCATCTACTCTGAGCACCACTCATGGAAATGATGACTTCACTCATTTCAATGTTTATAAACAAACACGTTAACACAGCAATGAAGAAACATTAATATGTACAAATAACGCAAAGAGTTAAAAGTTAAAGAATAGTCAATTAAATAAATCCACAGTTTAACTGATTGCTCCATTTACAATCTTACAATGATGAGATGGATTATGAACATATGTGCACATATGTTCATAATCAGTCTCAGTATGAGGTAAACTCAGACTGTAACACAGGCACAGTGGGTGTCCGTGAGCTCAGTAACGTTCACACAAATCAACAGTATTCACTAAATCTTCCCTCCATTAGCTGCAGAGTTTACTCATCAAGCTTAGGTTCATCCTCTGCGTTTCTCCACTTGAAGAAAATGGTGGATGACGTTCTGCTTTGCAAAGACAAGGGGCGTGGTCTCCCACGCATGGTAAAATACGTGGGTCGAACTCAATGTTATTGTGGCACAGGGTCTATGAGTTGATTTTAGGTTACCCTCATTAGACATGTTTGTGTTTTATTTGTTATTCAATATTGTAATGTGTCACCTCTAAGAGGGGCCAGGGGTGTCAGTGAGAGGAGGAGCCTAAGACGAAGGCTGCTCAACAACCACTCATCATCACCACAGCATATAAACAGCCCTTAGTGACAGAATGGGACCATGCTAACGGTAGAACAGAAGCTATTGGGCTGTTTATAGCTTTTTCATCCACTGTCTGTGTTTAAAGGAAGAATGTATCATGAATTATATTGCACTTTTATTTATCTGTTTTTTCCCCTTGAATAAGCTTCTCTTAGGTTTACACGCAATTCATCCCATGTGTTCTCACTCACTTTCTGATACCAGGACATGTGGCAGACCCTCCACAGTCACAAAGATCCACGGCTACTCAAATCGGTCCTTTCCTCCTGAACATGTTTGTGACTTTATTCTGTTGCTTCTCCACATCGTTCTGTCTTTTTCCCCTTGATTTGTAACTGTTGTGTCTAACGCTGCAATGGAGACTTCTGCTGGAACGTTTCTCATTACACTTGGTACGTGAATGCGCCTGACTTCAGTCGAGCAGCCAATAGTAACGCCCAACACAGCTCATGGAGCACACATGTTTGTAGAAAGATCTCTGATTGGTCTCCTGGTTTTATAAAATTAGTTTACACGACCATTCAGAACACTCTGGATTACAATACAATCTAAAAAAAAAAAAAAAAAAAAAAAAGGTACATACTGCAGCTTTAAGTGTTCTACAAAATACATGGAGAACAAAGTTTGTCCTTTTTTTTTTTTTTTTGCTGATCCTAAAAACAATTTGTTTCAAGACTCAAAACAGAATTTTTTGATCTTTTGGACCACTACATACTTCCTATGATTGTTCACTTTACCTCCTTTCCTGTACTATTTATGTCCTATGTTTATATTGTATATATTGTTTGTTTCTTTATTTCTTGCACTGTTACTGGAGTTGGCTTTTATAAATCTCATCGTACATGTGTACAGTGACAATAAAGGCATTCTATTCTATTCTAATATTTACACATTAAATGTGTCTTCTATCAGTTTAGAGTCTGAACAGAATGTGACCCTGAAGTGACCCTCGCGTTTACGCGGCTAAGTGACTGCAGGGGTCCTCAGGTGAAGGTGAGGGGGCATCGAGCAGATCTCCTGTATTAAATAGACAATGCAGATGATGTATGTGTTAAAACAACCCGTGCACGCTGGTTGAAAACACAGTGTAGGGGTTTAAAATCACAATGTGGGGGGCCCACTACCAGGTATTCACTGCCACCTGATCCAAAACGCTAGTTTTCTGTTGATTATTGTAAATAAACTCTAACACAGATCCTCTATCAAAGGACATCCTCACACTACGTGAAATAAATCTCCTAAATAAAGCCATTCTACAACTTTGTTGTTCACTGTATTTTGTGGATCAATATTTTCAGCAAATCACTGAAAAGTTGGACGTGAGACAAAGTGTAACTGAGCTTTAATCAATTCTACAGTAAAACTAAAGTCTATTTTTACATTCACTATGAGTATTAAGCCTGTTCTCTCTCAGGTTTATATTATGGGATAGATTTTTTACTTTCCTATCCAGCATTTGTAGAATCCACAAAAATCTCCTCTTCTTTCTGAGGTTATTGAACTGGTGATATGAACAATCATATATTTAATCAACTCTTCTGAATTAAAGATTCATTATTTGAACAATGCACAAAGCAAAGCTTTCCATTGGTACCAGCTCCACTTCCACATGTTCACACATTATTCATGCACGTGAAGCCGTGCACAGCAGGAATCAACGTGATTTGACGGCGGGGGGGGGGGGGGCATCTAGAAGTCTGTAATATATCATACAATGTGTTTACAGAAGGCGACTCCTATCAGGTAAAGTGTTTTTAATTTTCTATCTACATGTAGAAAGTAAAATATGGTGATATAATGATTGACTGAGTGTAGACCTGATAGTGACACTAATAGAATTCACTTCTTCATTTCCATACCAATGATGCTGTGTCTAAACCTATTTCTTTGGTGAAGCTGACATTCAGAGAAGAAGAAAAACCTAATATGGTTATTTAAATATGTTTATGTTTTGAGTCACAATGAAATAAGCTTTTTTAAATAAAATCATCTCTCTATGGCTGATGACGTACATGTAAAGTAAATGTAAGGAGTCTGACTTTAGTTTGGAGAGGAGAAACAGGGTTTTTGGGTTTTTTTTTTGCTCGTCGAAGTAATAAACTGTAGAAGTTTGTTTATGAATGTAAAAGAAAAAAAAACGTGTTCGGTGTTGGAGAAGAAAGAGTTGACATGGTGGTAGAGAGTATCCTGTGAGACTGTACGCATCTATATGTGTTCACCAAAATCTGTGCAA